>NC_056731.1:249453280-249753280 GCF_019279795.1 Protopterus annectens
GACCATAGAAGTTGTATTGCTACCTAACTTTAGAAATAGATTGAAGTCACTGGGTGTATGACTAATAGGAGGAGAAAGATTAAAAGGTTTGAGGAAGTTCAGTTTTTTGGGGGACAGGGAGCATGAGCATTTCCAACTCTTCTTGATGGCTATAAGCATTACTGATGCTGTACATGATATCATTTGGAGACATAAGGACAGGGAATGCATACTTCATAAGTCTATGTACAAAAATGTACAGATCCTAGTGAGCATCACACGTTCAGCTGCACCATCCTTCAGCTCCAAAATATCCAATTTATCCATCAGAAGATATAATTTTCTCCATCAGAAGATGTAATAGAAATATCTGGTAAGACTTCATTCCTTAGATCAAATGATTGCCCCCCACTAAATACGGTGGAATATTTTCATAGGCATTGGTAAGACTAGATGGGACTGATGGAATAATAAGACTGATGGCAATGCATGACCTGAAAAAAGTAGCTGAAAGTTTGCCTGTAAGTCTCTGTGGAACTATAAAAAATTCTGAATGAATGAGAAAATCCTTCTTGCACTACTCACTCTGAAATACATTTAATTTTTTGCTAAGATGGGTTTTCATATTTATTTTTATTTCAATGTTTATGACTATTGAAATGCAGCATTTAAAGGTGTAGATACAAAAGATAATGCTATACATTTAAAGACTGTCTTTGCTGATAGTATAGTACTGTAAAGCCAAAATGGACGCACTATTATTCTTCTACCTAAACATACAATGTTGAACTTTCATATGCTGCTTCATGATTTCAAGTAAACATGATTGCTTTTGCATATTTATTTTAACAGGTCTTCAGACCCCAGATTGTGACAAAAGAGTTTATCTGCACTTATGGAGATTTGCTGGTATGTATAGCTGTTCTATTTAAATTGCTGGGCTTCTAAAATATTGTTTTGCCAAGTAAAATAAAAAGTAGTGAATGAAGAGTCAAATAATTGTACAACACTATGCAAAATTACTTTAAAGCTTGATTGTATGTAAAAAGCCCAAAACTGTACAACTTTGCAATGCAAATATGCATTCAAGCTATTTAATATAGACAGCAAACTCTACCAGTGCTGGTCTTTCACTTATGATGCCCCCATTTCTTTCTCTTTGCTTATCCTCTGATATCAATCCTTGAAATTGAAGTTAGTCTCTAGCTTGCACTCCAAATAAATTTGTGGCCTCTTCCCATTCTCTTGCCTTTCTCCTCTCTAGTTATTTGCTCCCAATACCTTGGTTCAGTTGCCAGTTTTCTCCAGTAAATTGTAGCCCCCTCTTGCCTATTTTCTGTACCCCTACTTGCAATAATCCCTATTGCCAGAATCTCCATTCTTCATTTATGTATAACTGGTATGTTCTTGTATCAGTTGATTTCTGGGGGACTCTTTTTTGACGGGTCCCTTGTACCCTGCAGTTCTGTCCTGAACATGGGTGGCATCTCCGTTAGTCTCAGTCATTAGAGTTTCCCAGAACAGAAGCAGGTATTTATTTATTTATGTATTATTTTGTTAACAGAACAAGTGGGTGGCAAATCTTGTTTTTATTTCTTGAACTGAAGGGGATGTACTCACTCATTGTTTGGAAGTGGACTGGTAAGCTCAGGACACAGGTGGAGCCATATAGTCAGCATGTGGTCTTGGCAGTATCTTTGCAGTTCCAGAGCACAGGAGCTTCAGAGGAAAACATAGTGAATTATAATGCATAGAGAGGATGAACCCAATCATTCACCCACCAAGGAAGATCCCATCATAGATCATTTTTACAGTTGTTATTCCATAACTCTGTTGCATGCCTTTCCATTAATAACAACTCTTGCAAATGAGTTGCAGTCGTAGTTTAACCAGATTACTATCACCCAAGGACTGCCTGTTGTTCCTCTAAATCCAGACTTACAACACACTTTATGGATTATGCATGGGAAGCACATCTCCATGACCTGAAAATGTAAGGCCTATCTGATCCCAGTCATAGAAAACAGACGGCACATCTTCCTCAAATAGATAATATATGTGTGGCCTTGACAGCTTTTAAGTGAGTCTTACCATCTTCCCCACAGACTGTCATGGACAACATAGCAGTAATGAAGTGCATCAAACAAATTACCTATGATAATCTAAGAGCAAGCAAGTCAGGTGGACATGTCACTCTGGGCTATTTTATTGCACTTCTTCAAAACACAGAGGTAGACACTCTATGCCTCGTTCTCCCATGAGTTGAACATGGTATCCTATCTTCATTGGGCATTGTAAGGCCTCCATAAGTGACTGCAGTGCAAATGGTTTGTATTTATGAGTTAGATCTTAATTCCCTAAGAAATGTATAATTTATTGTGAGTAAACATCATATACCAGATAAATTATTTCTGATTATGTGTTTTTGGACAAAGATACAGAAAATATACATCACCATGGAAGTCTCAACATTTAGTCCATAGTCTCTTTAGCCCACTAAGCACTACTGCCCATTTTCAGGCTAGATCCAGGAACACTCTCTGGTTAACTGACTTCCTCAGAGTCACAGTGTTATTTCAACTAAAAATGTTAAATGTCACAAAATGCCTTGGATCTCAAAGTCAGAGAACAGCACCTTAATTCTGTCAATATGAATTGCAAATTGTGGCAAATATTTTACTTACTTAGCTTTGAAACAGTCTGGATGTGTTAATAGAATATAGAACTGAAGAGAAAGAAGTGTGGGATTACCTTTCTCTAGTCAAAACTCAATTAGCCACTATTTTAGAACAAGTTAAGCCAATAATGTATTGTCAGCAGGATGTTAAAACTGTTACTGCAAAAAGAAGCTCTGCTTATTTTAAAGTATAAAACTATGTCTCCTTGTGGGCTCAATGCTGAGTTCAATTGGAGAGTGTTGCTTAATTAATTGCTTAATTGTTTAATTGAGTTACTAGTTTGTTATAAAATGTGGATGCTTGTATACAATTTTATTCTCCTTGAAGGCTTTGGCCGAGACGTCAGAGATTTTATTAAAGAACTTTTTGGATACTGTGGTCGTTGTTTGCTACTTGCTGCTTGCTACTTGGTGCCTTTTCGTTGTTTTTGATGTCTTCTGATCCACAGTACCATCTTCCAAGGATTTTTAGAGAGACCAGAGAAGGAAATCAGATGTCTCTGGACAATTTTCTTCTGAATCCAGTTAATTCCTCTGAGAGAGGTGATAGAGGTGAGCGTTCTAATTCTCAGAGAGTGCCTACTGAAAATAATGTTATTTGGGAAAAGTGGGAAGAAGAAAGAAGAAGACGGTCTCCCAATCCTTTTCCAGTGTTGGAAGGAAGATTCCTTTGTCTGTTAATGCGGAAAACAAGCTTTTGTTTGAGGAATTGGAGAAACTAATGTGGAAAGAAACTGCTGTACATTATAATATATGTGGTCTTCAGAAATACATAGAGACAGATACAACACCCAGGGGTCTCAGAGTTTTTAAAGACCCCTCTACTCCATTTGACCTTTCTTTGGACTCTGTTTGTGTTTTTCACAAGAGGTGGGTCAATGCTGCACATGTCTGTGTTACTGAATGGTTACATATACTTATTGAACGTGATTCACTTAAACAAAAAGAATTGTGTAATAACATCAAAAAAATGTATACAGATTTATCTAGTACTGTTTCTGTGGCTATATTTGATGAGTTTCTATCTCAAACTAATCAGAAACTCAAGGAATATGAAGCTACTTTAGTTGAGCGTAAAAAAGGCAAACTTCTCCGTGATGTGCGTGACTATGAAGCCAATCGGGCTTTTTGTCTAAAGCACAACGCATCAAATCGTAAACAAGTTAGGTTTCAGTCCGGTAGACAGATGAATGTTTCTCATGTGTCTTCAGCGTCGGAGTGGGGATATACATCTTACGAAGACGGAGAATATGAAACTGAGTTTCCAGTATTACCAGCGGCCCAACAAAGGGAGAACTTTCGCTCTACATTTCGTGGAGAGGCCGCCACCTCTTTTCATCATCAACAGGGACAGAAACGGACATGGGACCAATCTTCCTTTCCAGGTGGACAACGTTATGGACATGGGGGATATAAGAGGGGTAGAAAATGAACATGTATCGAATAATTTAAGGTATTGTAATACTGCAGAGTATGTTATTAATTTATCTGGTTATGATTTTAACTGTGTTGAAATGTCTTTACTTAATAGGGGTTTGAAATTTATCCCCACAGTTATTAATCCCCTTCATGAACTTAAAAAGATATGTATGTGTTTGGCAGGAAATTACATTTGAAACATTTCTTTAGTAACTGTTCGACGTCTTTAAATTCTGCTGATACATTTGATGATAGTAGTTCTGGTGATAGTTATTTTTCTTGTTTTTCAGATGAAGCTATTAATGCATATTGCCAGCTAGACACTACTAAGATACCTACCACTAGTAATTTTACTCCTGGCTATTTAAATAATGACATATGTCAGTTTGTTAGTTTAGTTAATTTTTTTACTGAACTCAATTATGAAAAATTTATGAGTAATAAAACTAATGTTGATTATAACTTGCAATGGAATGAGTGGCAAGCTTTAGTTAGGCTCAGTAAAAGAACTGACATAATTTTCAAACCTTCTGATAAAGGTAATAAGCTTGTTGTTTTGAATTCTGCTGATTACTTTTCTATGTGTATGGAACATTTAAATGACAGTAACACTTATAAAGTTATATCTGTAGATGTTTATTTCAAATCAGTTCAGGAATATTTGGATTTGTTAAATAAAGGGGTTAGGCTAGGTTATTTTAGTTCCACTGATGTTAAAAAGAAATTTCAGATAGAAGGTTCAAAAATGGCTCTTTTATTGCCTACCCAAAATACATAAAATCTGTCTAGGCCCCGGGAGGCCTATTGTTTCTGGTTCTTTGTATTTTTGCATAATTTGGGTATTTTTCTACATCAATTTCTAGCTCCCTTTGTATACAAATTGCCATCATATATTTGTGATGTTTTTGATTTTCTGAATAAGATGAAAGGGGTGAAAATAAATGCTAGGATGACGTGGTTTACTATTGATGTTAAAAGCCTCTATACCAACATTAAACACCCTTTTGGCATTGAGGCTGTTAGATACTTTTGGGTGACAATCCGGTCACAGCATTTATTATAGAGTTACTTCATTTTGTTTGACTCATAATTTTTTGAGTTTAATGAGATTTTGTATCATCAGTTACAGGGTACAGCCATGGGGGCTTCTTTGCCCCCATGTATGCTAATTTATTTATGGGTTTATTTGAACTAGAAACAATATACAAGCATAGATTTTTCAGACCCATGTAATATCTTATTATAGGTTCGTGGATGATCTAATATTCTTGGTGGATGCTGATGAAAGTGACATTAAAGCATTTGTTAAAGATATTAATCATAATAGATTTTCTATGAGTTTTGATGGTCTAAAAATGGGACTTGTTGTCCCATTTTGGATGCTATTCTCGATATTTCTAATGGTACTAAAATTATTACTTTGATCAATAGAAAATTTGACGGTACTAATTTTTATTTACATGGAACCAGTGGCCATCCTCCTCATACGTTGGATGCCTTACCATATGGGGAAATGTTACGTACATATAGATTATGTGGAAGACCTGATATTTTTCAGCAAGAAATGAATACTTTGGTGGAATCTTTCTTGAGTAGGGGATATAACAAAGATATTTTAAACAGATGTTTTGATAAATTAGTTAAAAGAGTTAAGCTTTTGATGGTGTAAATAGTTACTTTCCTGCAAAAATGTGGCTCAATATAATGGTAATAATAACTGTAAGGAAAATATGTATTTTGTAACCACTTATGGTTGTTTTACTTCTCAATTTCTTGATATAGTAAAACAATTTTGGTCTTTTTTACTTTCTTGCAAAAATGTTGAACAGTGGCTGAATGTTAATTTACAATTTTCCTATCGGAGAGGTAGAAATATAAAAAATTTTTGGTTAAAAGTAAATTTATTTTGCCTCCACCTTCATTATATAAAGAACCATGCCAAGTTGGCACTTTCCCTTGTGGAAATTGCAAAGGTTGCAAATATATCACACCATGTTTTCCATTTATTAATGATGTTAAGTTTACTCCTGTTAAGCAGTTTTGTTGCAAGTCAGTAGGGGTTATTTATGCTCTATGTTGTCCATGTAATATGTATTACATAGGAGAAACAAAAAGGGCCTTCAAACTGAGATTGTTAGAGCATATAAGGGACATTAAGAATGGTAATATTGAAAGCCCTGTAGCTTTGCATTTTTAGAATGTCATAACAAAAATAGTGAAGGTTTAAAAGCCACTATTTTAGAACAAGTTAAGCCAATAATGTATTGTCAGCAGGATGTTAAAACTGTGTTACTGCAAAAAGAAGCTCTGCTTATTTTAAAGTATAAAACTATGTCTCCTTGTGGGCTCAATGCTGAGTTCAATTGGAGAGTGTTGCTTAATTAATTGCTTAATTGTTTAATTGAGTTACTAGTTTGTTATAAAATGTGGATGCTTGTATACAATTTTATTCTCCTTGAAGGCTTTGGCCGAGACGTCAGAGATTTTATTAAAGAACCTTTTGGATACTGTGGTCGTTGTTTGCTGCTGACTGCCTGTTGTTCCTCTAAATCCAGACTTACAACACACTTTATGGATTATGCATGGGAAGCACATCTCCATGACCTGAAAATGTAAGGCCTCTCTGATCCCAGTCATAGAAAACAGACGGCACATCTTCCTCAAATAGATAATATATGTGTGACCTTGACAGCTTTTAAGTGAGTCTTACCATCTTCCCCACAGAGTGTCATGGACAACATAGCAGTAATGAAGTGCATCAAACAAATTACCTATGATAATCTAAGAGCAAGCAAGTCAGGTGGACATGTCACTCTGGGCTATTTTATTGCACTTCTTCAACTTATAGATAACAACTCCGAGATCGCACTACAACGTCCACAAGTGCGGATTTCCTGTTCTGCTCAACTTGGACTGTCGAGCATTCGGAAGTCGGCATTCTGCAGTTTCGCTCATGTGACATGAGCTTTTCGGCTCATTGTTTTAAATGTCGGTCTACTGAGATTTCAGTAATCTCAAGTAGACCCATATATATATATATATATATATATATATATATGTATGTATATATACATATCTATACATATCTCGGAGTATTCATATACAGAAACAGCCTCGGCGCATGCAAAAACAAAACATTGTGTTTTTGCTGCCCTGTACCCCATTGCTAATTATATATTCTAACTTCGAGATTGCACAAACACAGGGTAAGGGCATATTCACATCTGTTTAGATGATAAATGGTCGACTGAAGACACACTCAACCAGTGCAATGGAACCATATATATTGTGCTAAATACAAATGTAGCACAGTCCATCAGTTCATAAAATAAACTTAGTTTTATCAGATTACAATAAAATGCTTTGTAGATTCCTCTCAAGTATATAGTTGAAGCAAAAGAAATATCACAGAGCACCTTTTCTCTACAATAAGTGCTTTCCAGTATGTCTCTTATAGGTTCATAGATAGGTAGTAGGCTGTTGGCCTTAGGGCCTATATAAGCCTAGCCAAACGGTACCCTGGCTTTTGCCACCCAAGAAAATTATTTTCCTGTGCCCCTGTCAAGCAGAGCCACAGAAGTGATCCCCGGGGTGAATTTCCTATCTCCCATCCAGTCATCAAGATTTTTCTTGAAGAATGCTAATGAAGAGCTTTGTTTGATATAGCTAGATAGTTTGTTCCAGAGTATGGGAATTCTCTGGGACAGGAATCTATCCCTCCAGCATGTTCTGTTTATTGTGGTGACAAGGTTTAGGTGTCCAGAGCATGTAGCTCGGAGGGATTGGGATTTCTTTAAATGAAGCATGTCCAACAGCTCTGGGTTTGACATAGCTTTGTATGTTAGGCAGAGATCGCCTCTGAGTAGGCGATATGCGACAGAGTAAAGTTGGAGTTTTTTTAGATGGTCTGCGTAGGGCATCTGTTTGAGGCCGGTAATCCTCTTTGTGAGGTATTTCTGTGGCCTTTCCAGATGTTGTAGATGTCTTGTGAGGTACATACCAAAAGGGGCGTTGTACTCTGTAATGGGTCTAATGAGTGATGAGTAGAGGGGAACAATGACTTCTTTTTTTCCTGGATGAGAAACCTTTTGTGATGAGGTGTGCCACATAGAAGGATTTCCTGACTACTGTGGTGATGCGATTATCAAAGGAGAGACTACTGTCCACCTGTGTCCCAAGGTCTCTTATCACACTTTCTGTGTTAAGTAGACTACCGCCTATGTGGTAGTTCATGGGTACAGTTTTTACCAAAAGGGATGACAATGCACTTTTTGGCATTGAGCTTGAGGCCATGGCTTTGACACCAGGCATCTGTCTCAGTGAGGCCCTTTTGTAGGATGTCCACATCAGTAGGAGTTTTGATTATGGCTCCTAGTTTGTAGTCATCTGCTAACTTTGTTAACCAATGACCTTCTGTGTTAGCCTGTACTTCAGAGAAGTAGATAGCAAACAGGAGAGGACCTAGGACTGAACCCTGTGGTACTCCACTTGTCACTCTGAAGATGGATTTAGAGTCTGCTACTTTTACAGTGTGGGTTCTGTCAGTGAGCCAGTTGGCAACCTATCTTGTGACATAGGGATTTATACCTAGTTTATTGAGTTATACTATAATTCCAGAGTGGGGGATGGTGTCGAAAGCCTTGGCGAGATCTAGATAGGTTGTGTGGACCACCTTACCCTCATCTACGGCTTTGGTGACTGCTTCAAAGAAGTCTGTCAGGTTTAGGAGACATGATCTGCCTTTTACAAACCCGAACTGGGTAGGGTCCAGAGTTTGGAAATTACCAATGTCATTGTTTATAAGTTCCATGATGATATGTTCCATAGCCTTGCAGACCAGGCTCGTCATGCAAATGGGGCGGTAGTTCCTGGGGTCCGTGGTGGCTCCCCCTTTGTGGAGTGAGATAACCCTTGCTGTGCGCCATTCAGTGGGCACAAAACCTGAGGTGAGACTATGATTGAACATGGTACTTAGGTGGGGTGCCAGTTCGTTCTGTAGTTCATATAGAATGCAGCCTGGGATGTTGTCAGGTCCCATGGATGCTGTGTTCTTGGCTTTGGAGAGTGTGTTTTTTACCTGTGCAGCCGTGATTACAGGGACTTTGCATTCTTCCGGTATAGAGATGGGCCCTTTAGGGGGTGAGAGAGGGGTAAAGTTAGCACTGAACCTATCTGCCAGGATGTTGGCAATATCAGTTGGTTCTGTATATTTATTGCCATTGTGCTATAACTCAGAGCAGATCTGGGTGTTGCCATTGAGATTCTTGACATAGCTATAGAATGCTTTGTGGTTGTCTTTAGAACCAGTGGCGATTTTGTTTTCGTAACTAGCTTTGGAGGATTTTATGAGGGATCGCAGCTTTACCAAAGCTGACCACGGAGTTCCTCCACTCATGGGATTTTACTCTTTTTTGCAGCAGTTTCTTTCTTCTGTTGTAGAGTTTGTTTATGGCAGGGGACCACCAGATTGGCTTCCTTTTTTTGGAAGATATCATCTTGGTTCTGTTAGGGATTGCACGATCCATGTCGTGAAGTTTGCCACTTTTGTCTTAAGAAGCGTGAAGTTGGCTTTGGAGAAATTTTTTACGGTGGTTTCCCTAATGGGGGGTGGGGGTGGGATGTGGATGTCTAGGCTGATTAGCTTGTGGTCGGATCTGACCAATGAGGAATTGACCTCTGGTGTGGAACACCGGTTTCCCATTTTGGTAATGACCAGGTCTAGGATATTGCTGCCCCTGGTGGGGGTGTAGATAAGTTGATCCAAGGCATTGGAATTTATGAATTCCAGAAAACGTTGAGCACAACAGTTGGTACATGAGTAGTTTTCCCAGTTAATGGTGGGGTAGTTAAAATTGCCTATTATTAGGGTGTACCCTAATATTTTCCAGTGTATCAAGAAATGAGGAGTGGGAATCCTGGGACATGGTGGGGGATCTGTAGCAAGCTACAGTTTGGATTGCGGTCTTGCTCAGAGTTAGTTGCACTTGGATAATCTCGGATGCATTATGCTGAGCAGCTAGCCTGGAGGTGTAGATATCCTTAATGAATATGGACACGCCTCTGCCTTTAGTGTTTCGGTCCAGGTTAGGTGGCCAAAAGGTGTGGTATGAATTGTAGCCTGGTAATGCAGGGGTGCTCTCTGGAGCCTTGAACCAGGTCTCTGTCACTGCACAGATGTAAACTTTCTCCATTTTTAGGAGTGCCTTGAGTGAGTGCATTTTGAGGTGAGGTTTAGACTTCTAGCATTAAGTAGCATTACCCTCAGATTTTGCTTGCTTGTACCTGTTACGGTGGTGAATTTGTCATTTGAACCTTGCCTAAAAAAGGTACTATAGGAGTGGCAAGAGCCTTAACCAGTATCCAGAATCCCAAGGGCGACAGGTGCAGGCCATCTCTGGCAAAGCATCGTGGTTTGTCGATAATGTCATCCCAGCAGACAGATACTGGATCCCCTTAGAATGACACCAGAAGCTTAGCCAATTGTTGAAGTCAATCATTTTGTCCTTGTACTGTCATATCATTCTGGGTGATGGCAGGATGCTACTCAGGGCTAGGGTCATACTGCCTGGGCTATAAGATCGGGCAGCTCCTCCATGTCTCTTTTCATGTAGTCCAGGGAGGTACATGTCAGGTCATTCACACCAACATGGACAATGACAGAGTCATATTTGTACTTGCTGTGGAGTGACCTGAGTGCATGTATTATGTGGCGGATCCTGGCACCTGACAGGCAGCTGACAGTAACTTTCTCCTTGTTTAGCCTGGTGAGTGGAACATCAGTGTGCCTGACTATAGAGTCACCTATGACTAGAGTGTTGGGTATGTTGTTATGCCTTATGGGCTGTGGTTGAGTGGCACACTGAGTTTGTGGGCTATGTGTCATTTGGGTTGTGTTGGGGGTGGAGGTTGCTTGCGTTTCTGCTTTGGAGGTCCCTGTTGCTTGGGTAGATTTTAATTGAGAGCCTCCACGAATGTAGGTGCGTGTTTTGTGTTTCCATGTGTGTGTTTTGGTGGTGTAGGATTTGAGGGACTATGTGATGAGTGTGGTGTGGTGCAAGTGTTTACCTTTTCCTCTTGACTGTCTAGTCCAGTCTTGGGTGAAGAGAGCTTTGCTTCCAGTTTGGCTATATAAGTGCATCTCTCACAGGTTGTAGTGTTGGGTGGTAGGAGGAGAGGGTTGTCTGTGTACATGAGGCAATTGCTACATTGCCCCACGATGCCTAGATTCATCAGGTAGACAGGAAAAAACACTGGGAGCTGACCCTTAGACATGCTTGGATAGGTGCTTATTTATTAAGTACTAAAAGCTGTTTTCCTCTAGACAAGTGAGGAAAGTTGAGTACTGTAGTAATTTGTAGCTTATTTAGTGCTTACAGTGAGTTCTGAACAAGTGCTAAGCTCAAAGAAACCTATTTGAGTGCTGAAACTAGAAAACTGGCTAGTTCTAAGAAACAAAATTAAGCTAGAAGGCTTCCCACCAAACAGAAAGGCTTGGGGACTCAGAAGCTTACAAACATTTTTGGATACAGCAAATCTGTATCTGGACTAGACGACTTACAGGAAAGGCAGGAAACAAGCTTAGAAATTTTTTTTTGTAAAGTGGAAAGGGGAAAGGAGAAGCAGAAACTAACTAAGTTGGCCTTCTCAGATGTTCTCACTGGATTAGGTAGTGAGGAGGAGTGTCCCAGATCAAATTTACAGTAGGGGCGGGCAACTGCAAAGCCACTAAGTATAAAAACAGGATACCAGTAAGGAGGGAGGGTGGGAAACAAAAATCAGAACAAATAAATCCAACCAGATGCTTAACAATTGTAGAAAACTTCTAGTTAATACCTCACACACAGTGAAACTAGCTGGAAAAGTATATGCAGACAATAAAAGTGCTATAAATAACTTGTAAAAATAAGCAAAAAAACATGATACTTAATGTTATATATAACAGATTAATTGTCTAAGAGCCCTTACTCCGATTAGCTCAGTGTGAAATGGCAGAAACACTCACAAGTTAACTTCTTAAGTAACAAAGTTGAAACCTACAAATAACTTTAAAAAAAATCTTGAAAGAACCAATGAGGTGCTTACTCCAAGCCTTAGTCCAGGCAACCCCAATCAGCCAATGACCATAGACAATTCACTCTCACTGAAATGCTATGCTGGCTTTGGCTACACTACCATGGCCTGGAACATGTGTTCAGACACACAGCCTCTACTAACAAACAACTAGGCTCAAAACACAAGCCTGAATATGGACAATGCTACACTACCCACACTGTTTAGGTAGGAAATAAAACTGCAGAATTGTTTAAACATAAATGATCAAGGAGACTCTATAGAATGCTTTTAACTGTCAACAAGTTATATGATACACTCCTTAGTAGGAAATCAGAACAAACAAACCCAACCAGATGCTTAACAATTGTAGAAAATTTCTACTTAATACCGCACACACAGTGAAACTAGCTAGAAAAATATATGCAGACAATAAAAGTGCTATAAATAACTCGTAAAAATAGCAAAAAAAAACATGATACTTAATGTTATATATCACAGATTAGTTGGCTCAGAGCCCTTCTTTCTAGATCCCTTGACAGTGAAATATCCAGTTTACTTCACAACTTCCTCAAGATTTCTTCTTTCTGCAGCACTTCTCCTAGAACTGCTGTTCAAGACTCACAAAAGATATGGGATGATCTTCCTTCTCATATAGCGTACTCCACCTAGGCTTTCCTGTGATGCAGCAGTATAGAATATGAAATACCAATATTATGGGGCTGTTCCATTCACTTTTTGACTCATCTGTCATCCCATCTTAAGCATTGGTACTTTTCCGTTATCGGGGCAACAGTTCTCAGATTATGTAATTCTTACGTAAACACAACTGTCTTACATTCCCTCTACTAAATGTGGAACGCTTCAATTTGGAATAATTCTCTATTGTATCTGTTTATAATTTTCTCATGCCAGCATAAATGCTTTGTGGAAAAGTAATGTAAAAAGCTGTTTGCTCTAGCCAAATCAATAGGCGCGTTGGCGCTTTAGTGCTTCAATCGGGACCACTAAAATCAGTATCAGCATTACTTTAAGAAGCTACTACTGTATTGCAACACCATTTTAACCTGACAGTTTGTTTGACAGTACCGGTTTTGCTAACAACGTAGAAGGAAGCGATTTGTACAAAATGGCACAGTACTAATTATGCAGTCAGTGTTGAATTGAACTCTTTTTTTTTTTTTTTTTTATCATGTGCAATCATGTTTTTAACACAGCCACAGTAAGTATATACACACACACACACACACAAGCACACACTTGTACAAACACCGAAAGACAAGCAAAGTAATTCAGTTCTGCAATTTAAAACAGTTATTACTAAATGTGATAGTTTAGCGAGTGTTGTGTGGCAGAGTTTCTGATAGAATGGTAATTTTGAAGCAATGTCTACACTACACTTGATAGTAACTCTCATTTTCGCCTCATATTCATTTTTAAGGGTAATACTTAAATCATCTGTTTTGGGCCTTTGTCCTCCCCTTATTTTCAGATTTGTTGCACTCAAGAGTTTAAGAAGGGGGCATGGCTAGGATGCTGAACTGATAGCTGCACTTCATTTCAGCTCTCTTACCTCAATACAATTCCTGACAGGAATTTTACAAAATAATATTTAATTTGAAGAAATGTTTATTACTAACTTATTTCTAATAACTCTGAGCATCTATAAGAAAAATTTTATTGTCAGAACTTGAATAATTCCTGTCAAATTAATTACTGGAAAATCAGCACCAATATCAGCTTTACAGCATGAGTCATCTAAGGAATACAGCACAAGACTCTTCTCTCAAAAAAGACCTGCAGTCTCTCATTACAAATATACAGGAACTTACAATAAAAATCGACAAGATGGACAATAAAATAGATACTTTTAAAGAAAAGTGCTCACAACAACTGGAACAGCTTCAAAAAATGTTTACACAGCAGAAAGGACAGATATCACTTATTGAACAGTCATTAAGTGACATTGACACTAGAGTTCAAGTAGAAGAACAACAAACTGAATTCTTACTTCAACAGAATACATATTTACTAGAAAAACTTGATGATATGGAAAACCGAACAAGAAGAAATAATATTAGAATATATGGTCTACCAGAAAAATCTGAAGGGGACAATATGATAAACTTTCTTACCACCTGGATACCAGATGTAACAAAAATACCTGAAGCTCTTTCATATGGTATAGAACGGGCATAGATCACTAGCAGCTTCTGGAAATGCTTCTTCTCCGGTAAGAATAAGCCGAGATCTATAATTGTGAGACTTTTTCTACACAAGATAAAGATCTTATATTAAGAAATGCTTGGGCAAATTCTCCCATCAAATACAATGATTCATTAATAAGATTTGACAATGATTATTCTACAAAGGTGGTTTCAAAAAGAAAAGAATTTCTACCAATAAAAAACCTTGAAGAAAAAGCAACTGAAAGTCCATCTTTTATTTCCAGCAAGACTGAAAGTTTTTCTACCAAATGGAATAAAAATCTTTGAAACAGTAGATTCAGCTAATAAAATACCTTACCAACAACAACATCCTAACACATGAAGAATCTATGGACTGGACAATAAGTACACCGAAGAGAAATGCTGAAGTAAATAATTGGAAAACTGTTGAGCAAAAGAAAAAAAAACTAAAGGACAAATAATCTTACATATGTTATATTCTGTAAAATCTAAATAATAATACTAACAACAAAAGAAAAGTTCTTACTGTCTTCAAGTTACACCAAAACAGGTACTGTTTTCAATTATTTATATTTTAAATGTCAAAATTAGCATAAATGTAAATACATTTATCTCAAATCACATCAATATACTAAGCATAATTTAAACATTACTCTATTTTTCATTATTATCCATCTATTATTTTCATATTCTTAATCAGAGTAATCAATGCATAATAATGTTCCCAAATAGTTTATTTATTTATTTATTTATTTATTTATTTTCTCTCTTTGTGTTTTGTTGTTTTTATTTTTCTCTTCTTTTTATAAAATCTTCATTAACTTATAATACTTTAATCAGTATATGGTTATATTGCTTAATAGGTATAGTAATGGCTGCTATATAACTTATTATTAGTTACATCCCTGATAGTATTACTTTTTATAAGTTAAAAGTGTCCCTGTTTGGATAAACGCTAATGCTGGGCAGAAATGTGTTGCTTTTGAAATGAAGTATTTCAGTTAGGATGTATCATAAGACTACTTTAAATAATCTTAAAAGATGTTCTGCCTTTGACCCATATGCACATACTGATATAGTCCAGTGAAAAATATGTTTTAAGTGATATTTTGAGGCTATAAGTCATGTGTGTTGTGGCTCCAGACATCCGGAGTTGAAAGATGCTTGTGACTAGCTTAGATATCCTGTTGTCTTTTCTTTTGTAGAGAAATAAGGCATAGCATGTTTAAAATGCAAAGTTTGACAGTTGTGAACACTACTCCGTAAACTAGAGTGCTTGTGTGCACACTACATGAGTTTGTCACCAAATAAGAGGAGGGAAAAGAAAAAGAAAAACACATACCTTTTCCTGCTTGGTTCTCGAGACAATTTAACAGCCACAAACATCACTAGAAACTTGAGTTACTTATTGCTTGTCGCATTTACTTGTGTACGCCATCCCTGACTCTTTCTAATTGACGTCTAGTCAGAAAATAAGCTAGGTTCACATTTAAAGATACAGAAACCTAAATTCCTTCTAAGGAAACATAAATAATATAAAGGTTCATATAAATATACACAGATATTTATTTTTGAAGCACTTTCAGTTTATGGCTACTGATGTCTTCTAGCACCTTGATAGATAAGGACATATATCTGCTTGTCTTTCTATCAGTTTAGATTTCCAGACATTTTAGCTATCCCTTACTATGTTTTATACAGCAGAGTTTAAAAAGCAGAAATTAATCATCAGCAAATAAAATCACTGCTGTTTTACAAATTCTCTAAAGAAACTAGTAAATGTCAAGCAACTGACAGGTTTGTTTTGGGGAGGGTTGCCATTTCCCACGCTGGTGCTCCTGCAGAATACTACTGATGTCCTGCTGCCAAGGCATGCCCTCAGGTGGGCAGGTGGGATGCAACAAGAAGGTTGGATGTGCATTTGGCATATCAAACATTTAGATGGCGGTATGGTATACTAGATGGAGAAAGTGGAAGCAATGATTGTATAGGCAACTATAATGAGTAACATAACAACAGTGGATTTGACCCGGTGTGTCAATTATACAATGTTTATATCCCATGTGGCTTTGGGCTTTGTCGAAGCATCTGTGTTCTACACACATATTGTGTTGGATCTGATTTGAGTAGAAGGGGGAGAGGCTTAGCCCACACCCTAATTTGTTACTGGGTTGCCATGCATTATGGGCATGCATTGTGGCAGGTACTCAACGGGCCATCCATCCTTAGATGGCTCATGCTGTTCCCGTTTGCTCATCTGAATGGTGACTGCGGCTGTGCTCTTCTTGTTATGTTGCCTGGCTGTGGCTTCACCCTTCTTATAATATTGCCTGGCTTTTACATTATCAAGAATGACACAATACTAGTGTATGCGGGTATATCATGTTACTGTTAGTGTGGACAAGGATGCTTGACAATGCAACTATGATTCTTGGACCTTTCTGCAGACGGGTGTGTTGTCTGGCAGTTGAGAGCCTGGTTGTTCCTGATCAGCGGACCTGTATTTTTGTGTTTCAATGCGACTGCATGAAAGGATGCCAGTATTGGTCTGCAAGTTTGGTGGGCAGTAGATTCGTTGGGGATTGATTTGAGGAGACACTTGTATTATGGCTGGGGCACTTGACATTTGATAAATGTATCCTCTCAATGATGCGTTCTGTCTGGTCATTGACTGTAAAACAACTTTTCTGAGAAATATTGTTGTGGTGCCAGTTAATGATTTGGATTAAATGTTTCTATATACAGTCGTGAAGCAATTGCCAGGATAAAATGGTACTCTTGCAGTGCATGGATCATCGTGGCTGTCCTCCGATGTTGGAGGAAAAACAAGCTTCTTGGACACCTTTTTGACGTGGTAAAGGCGTTACCCCATGGTTTGAATACGTTTTGTCTCTTTGCTGCAAAATGGGTTGGGAATTTTGGCCTGTAATATTTTCAGACATGGTGGTTTGAATCTTGGCAGCTTCCATTGTTTTGATGTGTTCTCCAGTATACTTTTGTTCAGTCATAGGATTGAATTACTGGTGTTGAGTAGGTCAGGATTGTATCTCCAGCACTTGTTGTCAGCAGATAGATGCACTGGTTGGGTGTCAGTCTAAGCTGTGGGAGTTGATGTGTGATATACATAGATGTTTGCTTTGAGGGTGTGGTCAAGCGCTGCAGTTTTACCTCTGTACTGTGTCAGTTTTCATTGTGCAGGGTTCCTCTGAGGGTTGATGGAAGTGTTGGCAACAAGACACTCAATCAGGTAACAACATTATGAGTGGTCTCTTGGATAAGGGAGCTGTCTAAATTGTGATCTTGTTGTCTCCAGCCATGGGAATTGTCATTGAAAAGCTGAAAATGCAATCAGAGGAACATATTTAATGTCTACTAAAGAAATATTAATATACTTATACATTGTATCGCATTTCAGTTTATGTTAAACATGAAATATGATGTGGTTTCAGAACTATTCATGTTTTATTCCAATATGACTTTGCAAATATTAATTTAAACACTGGTTTCGGACTTGAGTAGTCTAAAACAATTGCACAACAGTGGTACTGTATTATACAGTAATGTCAGTAAATAGTTTTCAACAGATGTATGAAATATACAGTTATAGATTTTAACATGATGTTTATTAATACCCTAAATTATTTTGAAATGATACTACCTTAATCTAAATATTTGTACCTTTTTGAAACCTGCTTAGAAGTAAGTATTATTGAATTACAATAAGATGAGTAAAGAATATATGTATATATTTTAGCTGATTAGATTATCTTAATATATTATTCAATTATCTTTATTTAAAACTAAGAGGATAAGAGAAACTGATCCAAATATTATTTGTGAGGGTAGAAAGTTTGTTTGGTTAGATTCACTAACCAAACGAAGAGGTATATTACCTCATAGCAATAGGGAATGGTTTTAAGGTTAAGAATTACAAGTTTGGAAGTTCTTTGTTTTTTTTTTTATTCTATCACTTTGGTGTCACTCAGAAACATGCAAAAATCATACAAGAAAAACTTTTTGAATACTGTATCCAAGATGGAACTAAGAATAAACAATATTTACATAAACTCACACATAAAACAAACTCAAAACTAGGAAATGAAATGTTTATCCATAAATGTTAATGGTCTAAATAATAGTAATAAAAGGAGAAGCCTATTCAAGTACATAAACTTACATAAACCACAAATAGTCTTTTACAAGATACACACTTATTAGATAGAGATATAAACAACTTAAATATTAATAATTACACAGTACTAATAAACTCTCAATACAAAACAAAAAAAAGAGGAGTAGCTATACTAATTCGCAACTCAACTATAACACCTAAAATAATTACTACTCATCAAGATACATCAGGTATGTTTTGTCTAGTTTCAATAGAGTTAAATAAGAGAATCTATATGTTAGTAAATCTATATTGGATCCCAGGACTAGGATTAAAAACAGTTAAACAGCATTTTGAAGAGATAATTCATTTAACTAAGGGTAGCCTGATATTGGCAGGAGACTTCAACTGTATAATGAATGAAAAAGATACAGATTCTAAATCCAAAAGAAGAAAACAACCCATCTCTAAAGCACTATCAAAATTTATAGATACATTGTATTTAAAAGATATAAATTAATTTGCAGAACCAGACTCACTAATCTTCACATTTTACTCTCATAGATATAAAACTAACTCTAGAATTGATAGAATATATGTTGCCAATGACCTAATAACAAAAATTGACAAAGTCAAAATCATAAATTGTCCTTTATCTGATCATAATGCCATAGTCTTTGAGATAGAGCTTACACCATTTTATTCAAATCCCATTACTAGGATACCTTCCTATATCACAAAATTGAGAGATTTCAAAGAATTTTATGAAGAAACAATCAAACACTTTCTAGAAATAAATTACACAGAAGATATTTCAGAAATATATGTCTGGGATTCATTAAAAGCAGTTACATATGGGAAGATATTATCCTGGTACATAAATAAAAGGAAGTTATGGAATAAAGATATGCTAGACTTACAAAACAAAGCAGATAAATTGAAACTGGAAATACAAAAGGGTAATGCTACTCAAGTTCAAGAACTTACACAAATCAATAAGAAGTATACAGAATTGCTACACCATAAGATTATGATTAACTTAGAAAAGATAAAAATAAACTCATACTCTACTAATTCAGCACACTTGAGATACTTAACTAATAGAACAAAAAATAATTAAATCTAAGCAAATAAAATAAATATTTATTCCCAATACTAACAAAAGAGTTACGGAACTAAATGATATTTTAGAAGCATTCAGACTCAATTTAACATTGATAATTCCATAAATACTCAAGATACACCTACTAAGGATATAAAAAATACTTAGAAAACAATATTCATATTAAATTAACACAAGAACAAATAGACATTATAAACAAACCAATCAATATGACAGAATTAAAATCACAAATTAAAAAGCTCAAGACAAATAAAGCACCTGGCCCAGACAGTATGCTACCAGAAATGTATAAATTAATACCCAATCAAGCCATATCTTTATTATTAAAAGTATATGATATAGCCAATAAAGATTTGAATATACCACCCTCTTGGAAATATTCATTGATATCCCCAATTATCAAACCAGATAAAGATGAAAAACAGTGTTCCTCATATAGGCCAATATCATTACTCAATATAGACTACAAGATGTTTATGGCTATATACGCAGATAGGATCAAACACTTTCTTCCTTTCTTAATTCACAAAGATCAAACAGGTTTTATTAAAGGAAGAAATATTTCAGATAATATTAAAAGAATACTAACATTAATAGATTATAGCAAACATAAAGTCCTAAATTTAAATGTAATCTCATTAGATATTAATAAAGCTTTTGATTCGGTGAACTGGAACTTTCTTTCACTAGTTTTAAAAGAATATAACTTTCCTTCTAATTTTAATAATCTTATCCAAATACTATATGAAAAATCTACTGCATATGTTAAACTGGGATCATATAGATCAGGCCCTATAACAATAAAAAAGGGAACTAAACAAGGTTGCCCTTTATCACCATTGTTATTTGCATTACTCATAGAACCCTTTGCAAATCAAATCAGATCAAACAATAACATAAAGGGCATTTGTATTAATAAAATGTTAAACCTTAAAATCCAACTCTTTGCTGATGACATAACTCTCTCAGATGCAAATGAGTCTTTGAATGCTCTATTTAACTCCATGAATAAATTTCAAAATATTTCAGGCTTAAAATTTAATGAAAACAAAACTAAAATTATGCCCTGTAATTGTAAAAAAAAATAATATAAACAAAAGATTTTCCAAATATATAGTAACAGAAAGTAAATTATTATATCTGGGAATAAATCTACTCAATGAATTAACAGATTCTCTAATATTTAACTATAATAAAATACTAGACAAAATAGAACAAACAATTGGTTACTGGAATAAATATATCTTTTCAACAGCAGACAGATTATATCTTATTAAAATAAACATATTTCCCAAAATATTATACTTAATACAAAATTTTTCATTGCCACCTCCCAAATATATTATTCAAAGATACAATAAACTAATTTTAAATTTTCTATGGTTTCCAAATAAACCCCGTATAGCCTTAAATAAACATTTGCCAGATTGGGAAGATGGTGGAATTAATTTACGGATATTGATTTATATATTACCTCATCTGTTATTAAAAACATAACACTATGGTTAAATAATTCATACACACCTATATGGAAACAAGCCCATGAGCAGAGTTACATAGAAATCAATTATAATCACATACAAGACAACTTAACAGTAATACCATCACCCCTTATATGGATGTTAAAAGATTATTTTTAGGAAAAGAAATAATATTAATAAATTGCCATCAAACTATGTAAGCTCTACACTTTCAGTGTTCAGAACATATATAAACAAAATACCAAATATTAATTCTTGGATTTTTCTTATTTTCCTATAGCTTTTACACCAAATATTCTAGATACATTCCAAATATCTAAAATAAATATACTTAAAGAAGAAACATTACTCTTTTGGCATCAACGTATAGAGAAAGGGAAAATTCTAACAAAGGAACAGATAATTTATAATTATAATATAAATAAAGACAATTGGCTGTTTTACAAAATCTAAGGCATTTTCTTATAAATAAAATAGAACAAATGCAACCTTCAGTTAGACATGAAGCTCCAAAACTCATTGAATACCTTATTCTTATCACAAAACAGCCTTATCAGGGTACAGGTTATTTGTCTAATATCTATAAAATTGTTAAAAACAAAAACTATCATGAAAAATCATACTGGGATTATTATACTTTAATAAACAACCATCCTCCAGTTGAAGAAGAAAAAGTAATATTCTAAAATCTTCCAAATTTTCTACATTATCAAAATACTGGCAATTATTCACTTGGAGATATCTACATAGAAGTTTCTATACACCACATAGGTTAGCCAAAATGTATTCTATTGAAGATCAATGTTGGAGATGCCATACCAAGATAAAAGCAGATTGGCAGCATGATTTTTATGAATGTATATGTCTCAATATGTACTGGAAATCCATTAATTATTTTTTTCAGACTGTTTATAATGATAATTTTCAATTAACAAAGTCTTTAATTTTATTCAACTCTCCTATTCCAAACTGTGTACCAAAAAGACACTAAAATTCTATGGTCACTATTGGCAATTTCACGTAAAATCATAACTATACACTGGAAAAATGAGGCTTCGCCTACGTTCAAGGAATTTGAGACTTTAACAACAACAGTTGCTCACATGGAAATATTAACAGTGAAGAACAGAACTAAAAGATCTACTTCTTACTATTACTCTTGGATGAAAGTACTGGAAATACTTGAAAATATCAAAGAAGATATATCATCTTATGTTTCTAACTTTATATAATATAGAATTTCAATGTTATTTGCATAGACACCAATGTAAATAGTTATATAATGGTTTGAAGTTAGTAATGTTTTAGAATTGTAAATATGTTATTTATCTTTATTTCATGTAATGTTTAAGACATCTTATTTGAAATAATAAAAAAAAAATATTTAGTGAAAAAAAGAATTTAAGAAGAATGCTGTATTTTATTCGTAGATGTCTTGAGTGTGCCTCATTACTGTTTTTCATTTCGACAGTTCCACAATGTTCCCACCCACACTGAAAGGGCTTGTCACACATTTGGTGCTATGAATGTAACTGTCTGCGGTAAATAAATCTGAGTCATATGCAGCAAAGAGTTCCACATTTTGTAAGACAGTTGTGTTTACGCAAGAATTACATAATCTGAGAACTGTTGCCCCGATAATGGAAAAGTACCTAAGCATTTTTGTAGTTCTTGTGCCCTCTGATATTCTTTGTCTTTAAGTAACCTTTTCTGCATGAATAGTTTCCTGAATATGGTATTGAATCAGTTATGTTTTGTCAGATAATTCTGATAATACTTTGTTTACAGAAACTTGTGTATCCTCTGTATTTGTGACTTAGTGTCATCTGCCTAAACTGTAGGCATATAGAGATCCGTTTTCTTTATTTCATCTGCTCTGCTAGTTTGTGTTGCTAAACTAAGTTTAGAGGTGTGCACTTCCTCGCATGGTTTCAAGATGTTATTATTGTAAGTCAAAGCAAAGTAAATTTGTGTATATTTGTTCTGATCTTCTCTTACCAGTCTGTTTAACTGTATGGTTTGCTTCATTTAATGTTTCTACTATTTCAAGTGGACCCTACCATTTAACCTCTTTTATGTGGTGGGTAACAAAACCCCCACTTGGTCTTCAGCTCTGAATTCCCTGGTCCTTGCATTTCTATTATATATTCCTTATTGTGTTGCCTGGACTCTATCCACATTTTCCCAGTATGATGGGCAGTGCTACTTTCAGCCTTTCTTGTATATTGGCAGAGTGCTATATGATACTTCTTTCCAAATTCTCTGGCAGTATCTAACAGTCCATGATGGTTCCTACTGCATAATAACTGAAAATTACTGCACTTTGTCAAGGTTTGTGGTACTTTTCGAATGGAAAATAGGAGGCATAGTATTTACTGGATCCACTTTTTACAGTCTTCCTTAGTAACATTTCTTAGCATGGATTTTAATGTGTGGTCAAAAGTACTCCACTAACCATTCTGTCTGGGAATGGTTCATTGAGTTTTTTAATTATTTGACTTTAAAATGTTGGCATAGTTGATGCATTAGTTTGGACACAATGGAGGCCCCTAATCTGTATTCATTTAGTATCCGTACTCAAGAAAATAATACAAATAACTTCCTAGCTGTAGATTTAATATTATCCGTTAGCATCAGGATACTTAGTTGCATAGTTCAAAATAACTAAAATGTATTGAAGCCGATGGCTATATTATACCAGTGGCCCAACAATGTCCATATTAATACATTCAAATGACAATTCTGTAATAGATATTGGAATCACAGGACGTTTGAAGTTTGGATAATGGAATGTCTTCTGGCACTCAGGGCATCCAACACAGATTTTCATTCATAAATCACTAATGCAGTAGCCTAAGCTATATGGGTTATATCTTGCCTAGGATATAACAGACGGACAGTCTTCCAAAGTCTTGGGCTTCTTGCATCTGTGCCCAGGCTACTGGTTGCATAGGCTCCAAGTGGAGGAAACCAGCAGCCCAGGCACCAAAAGCTTCAGTACTTTCTTGATGCCCTTACAGTCAAGTACAGTGTACAGTCATCCATTGCTTAGCAAGCAAGTTCCTTTTGGGAAAAACCTTCCACAGTATTTTATTTTCTGTGAAAAATGTGATGATATCTGCGATAAACTGCTTTTTTATGAGATATGTGTGTTTTACTGACTGGTATGACAGACTGCTTGCCTTCTATTTTGAAATTTTACTGTTTTGCTTAATCTAAGCGCATTTTGTGAAAAATGTAAAACACGGACACATCCAAGGCTGGAATAAAAACAAGAACTTTACTGTGCACAGACATAAGCGCTTTCACTTATCGCTTCTTCAGGTGTAAAAACAGCACAATGAAAACAGACCCTTTAAATACACTAATAAAATCACATGACCAAGACTTATTGAAACTAATAACACAATTAAAGAAATATGTACAATAAAAACACAGCATAAAAACAGCTGAAAATATATGAAAAATATATAAAAAACAATTTATATAGATTCATCAATTAACGCTTTACAAATCTGGACATGAGTTTTAGTCTAAGGGGAACACATTCATTAAGCCCACAGCATGCATCTCCCCTCATCCTGACAATCCATTTTGCCTCCAGTTCCTCAGTTCTTAAATGTATATCTCCTAACCTTACATCCTCCACTATTCTCCCAATAGCCATAAACTTAAAACTGTGTGTGGAATTAGTATTAAGCACATGCTTAGCTAGAGCATTAGTTTTATTCTGCTTAGAAATATTATAAATATGCTCTCTGATTCGTTCTTTGAACAATCTATCAGTTTTGCCTGTGTAAAAATTTTTACACACAATACAGTATGCAAGATACACTATGTGCTCCCTGTTACAAGTGGCAGATACATTAAAGGTGTATTCTTTCATTTGGTCAGGATGAAAAAACTTTCCACTAGTGTCTAAGTACTGACAGTACTTGCATCTACCACATGGCCATGTACTAATTCTTTCTCTATTAGCAGCTGCAGATTTTGTATAACATAATCTCCGTCTCAATGGCTTGCTATTTCTGAACATAAATCTTGGTGTACTGTCTAAATATGGCAATAATTCAGAGTCAGTAGTAAGGATACTCCTATGTTTGTTGACTATATTCATATAGTCTTGAACATCTGCTGTATAGCACATAGGGACCCTCAATTTAACATCAGTTTCCTTGGAACACTTAAAACTTTCTAGATTCCTTCTTTTAGCTGAATAGTATGGCTGAGCAAACGTATTCCTCTTTTGTGAAATATCCCTAACATTAGGTAGAACCATATCATTCTCATATCCCCTCTCATGTAAATTTCTCACAACGGTTTCCAAGTGAGAAGTAAAATCAATATCTCTAACATTCAGACGTGAGGCCCTATAAGCTTGGTTACAGACCACATTTTTAAAGACATGTGGGGATGTGTACTATCTCTGTGGAATAAATGATTAACATAAACTCTTTCCTATCTAGTCTGGTGTAAATCCCTGTAGCTTCACCTCTAATAATAGTGATGTCAAGAAAATTAATTGCATTTCTAGAGTATTCATAAGTAAACCTCAGGAAGAATGTGGATCCATTCAGATATTCAATGAACTCAGCAAATAATTCAGGAGTACTCCCCCACAGGATGAAAAGATCATCCACAAATCTCCTGTAAAATAAAACATAATTTTTGTATAGTCCTTGTAACACATGATGCATTTCCCAATCTACCAATACAGCATTGGCGTAGCTATTGACACAAGATGTGCCCATATCCACGCCATTGCATTGTCTAAAGTATTGCTGTTCAAACACAAATATATTATGATTCAAAACAATTTCTAACAACCTTACTATCAAGGTGATTTTACTTGAATCATAAACTGAATACTCACTGAGAAATTTCTGTACTCTTATAATCCCTCCAGAATTGGGTATAACAGTGAAAAGAGATACCACATCCATAGTGACAAACATACCATTCACTGACCCACATTCCTCAATAAAATGGTACAAATCACTAAGGAAATGTTCAGTATCCTTAAGTACATGGCCTATTCTGTCAAGAACTGGCCTCAGATGTTTCTCTACAAAAATAGAAATTGTTTCAGTACTCCAATTCCTCCCTGAAACATTAGGCCTAAGGGGCGGGTTTAAACAATCTTTATGAATTTTTGGGAGTCCTTGTATTTGCGGTGCAGTGGGCTTACATATAAAGGAATAAGAAAACAATGCTTCATTTATCAATTCCATTTCTAAAAGACATTTCAATAAAATCTCAACATCATATATAATCAATTTAGTTTGTGGCAGTGTAATTTTTTCATAGAATAAAGTATCAGTTAACATAATACACATTCTTTCTGTGTACCAACTACGATCCAATGTCACCAAAGGCCCTCCCTTGTCTGCAGGTCTAATAATAATACTATCATTCATCTCAAGACCTCTTAAGGCTTCTTTTTCCATCCTATTCAAATTAAAATGCTTTCTGTTATGTTGGTACTTCTGTTTGAATTTTAAATCATATATATCCTGTATGCATAATTTCTCAAACGCTGTAATCAAGCTATTAACTTTAGGAACATATGCGCTCGGTCTCCTAAAATTACTGCTGTCATGTTCATTAACACAGTTATTTCCATCACCAGGCTTACAATACATTAATTTAAGCATCAAATTTCTGGCGAACATGTCAAAAATAGCCTCAGTAAAGTCAGTATATTCAGTAGGTACAAAAGAAAGACCTTTCTGTAAGACATTAATTTCTATATCAGTTAATTCAACCCTTGAAAGGTTATAAACTAAGCCTGTTTTGTGGTTTTCAAAAAGGCTTTCTTTATTGTATTGGTTTGTTGTACAGTACCTTCCCATTTGCGTTTGTTGTTCCCTCTGCTGCGACTCCTTCCTCTTTCTTTCAGCTCCTTTAAGTTCTGTTCTCTTATCGGCAGTGGGAACTGCAAAGGAAGCTGACCTAAAGGGATTATACTACCAGAATCCAACAGATCATCATTTCGCAATTTACTAGGACCCTCCGTTGAAAGAGTTTATGTTAATCATTTATTACACAGAGATAGTACACATCCCCACATGTCTTTAAAAATGTGGACTGTAACCAAGCTTATAGGGCCTCACGTCTGAATGTTAGAGATATTGATTTTACTTCTCACTTGGAAACAGTTGTGAGAAATTTACATGAGAGGGGATATCAGAATGATATGGTTCTACCCAGTGGCGGCTGGTGACTTCAAATCACAGGGGGGCTGCAGGAGACGCTGAATGGGTGGGGTCAAAGGGAAGGGGTGTGGTCAACCATAAAGGGGAGGAGCTATGCACAAAACCACAAAAAACTAACTTTAATTAAATACGCTGCCCTGGGTGGCAAACCATCATTATGAAAGTCCAATCAAGACAAAAATAAGTGTAGAAGAATAAAAATATTTCAATGCATTGGCTGCATGACAGCTTACTTAATATCTAGATGGAAACAAAAGGTTGTGAGGCATGAAAAAATAAATTACTTTTTAAATACATTACTGGAATGCCAGTCAAAATCAAGTATAAGAAAACCAGAAGCACTCAACTCAAACCACTTCTCCTTGCACTGCAGTTCTAATTATAATATATTCAGCTTTATTAAAGTACCAAGCAACATGCTGAAAGTAGAAATCTATGTGATGCCCCCACTTGTAAAAATGTTTCTTATCCAAAAAAGACCTGCTGCCCGACAACTTGTTTCATGGGGAAAACATGATAAAAGTAAAAAATGAAAAGCAAACAAGAAACAAGCTCAAGATACATTGCTTAAAGGATTACTGTACAGGTTATGGACCACACATGATTGGCATTCTGTTTAGTTTACGGGTAAAGTCTGTAGAGATGACTGGAAGTCTCCAACAAGTGTAATGAGCTTTTTAAAATAATGGAATCCTGTCCTTTAATACCCAAGGCTTATACATTATCTAGTCAAGTATTCTCTGCATGGCAACAACAGAAACGCTTTCAATGTTGGCAATTCTTTAACAGTATGCTTATTAAAGCTTACTTGCATCTTACGATGTCAGACAAGCTTACCTTATGGTCATTAAAGCATTGCTACTTAAACACAGAGCAACAGGCACTTTGAGTAATAAGCATAAATCTGAGTAATAAGCATAAATCAACAGTACAAAAATATGACAGAAACCAGACCATTCTGCAAAATCAAGGACAGATGAAAAGCCACTGTAGTACTTATGCAGTGTGTCCTCCCCATCCAAGGTAGATACAACTACTCCTTGCCTTGCTTGGACACATCCAGAGTCACTACATGGGGAGTGGGGTGCAACAAGCATGTCACAATTTGAAATCTCTCTGGCTGACTGTGATGGCCCTGACACATTTGTCATACCTCTCAACCTCAAGAGCAAGAAATCTGGACAAAGCCATACACAGAAGTGGGACAAAGGCACAACAATAAGGACAATTTTAAATATTGCTCTAATAAACTTAGAAAGATAATAGAATAGGTCTTGCATTAGTATGAATTTTCTGAAGGGTATAAAATCTGAAACTCAAGTGTCTGTCATTTTCTAACTTCAGTCTTTAGTGATTTGTCACTAATTTGCCAAAACACAATTTTATGAAAAATGGACCAAAAATGTGATGCAAAAATATAAAATAGACACACAATACAGCTTCTACCTGTCAAAGAAGGGACACTTTAATATTAGTACTGCTACCTTGAGCAGCTGACAAAATAAAAGAATCTACATGCATTTCAAGTAATCTATAACTTTGATTATTACAGTTATTTCTTAATTGTAAACCCTCCATGTTTTCTTCCAAAATTGCTATTTTATGGAGGGATTATTAGCGGGAAGAGCAACATTTTGAGCCAAAAATTGGGGACAGTTGAGAGGTTGGCTATGCCTAATTCTATAAAGCAATTTATTTGCATGTACCTCTCAACCTGTTAATGCAGTAAATCTGAACAAGGCCAAATATATTGGGGGCACATATAAACAGTACTAAAAATTGCTCTTGTATAAATTGAGACAGTTGATAGAACGGCTCTTACTTTAACATGCATTTTATGAAGGTTATGAAGTCTGAAACTTATTATTTAGTGACTTCTGGCAAATAATTTAGGAATTAAAACTACAAATTTTATGAACAACAAACCAAAAATAAGAAGCAAAAATCTATTCATTCTTTGAAAATCTGGACAGTTGGGAGGTATAGTTCAGCTGGGCCTGTCTGAGTTTGCTGCCCTTCCCCTGACAAAATAATGGTTGAACTGGAGCCTCTGCAGCCATTCCAATTAACCATTACTTGGCTATTTCACTCCATTTACCATAAACACTAATGTGCATACTGCTTTACTTCAATGATTGGACTTCATTTGAAAGTTTTATTTTGTATTTTACAGCACAAACATTAAGTCATCTGTTAAACAAAGCAATGCAGTCTCACAATGAAAACTTAGCATTAAAACTTCTCTGCCCTTGAAACTCACATTCATTGAAACAGCATTGAAACCCACATTCAAAGAAAATACATTTTGCCAGTGGCAGATAAAGATTAATTTTGGGCTGTTTTCAATCATAGGCCCCTTGCATATGAAACATACATGTGCTCTTTGATACACCTTCCTCATTGTACTAAAAATTATATTCCTTGTACAATACAGTACACTTGTTAGAGGGTGTTTTAAATTTGTTTTGAACATTTTTCCAGTAAGCAATGAAACAAAACATATGCACCCATAATGGCAAAACTGCCCAGTTGAGAACATTTATCATAAAAGTCTACTCAGACTTCCACAGTCCACCATTATTAGTAAATATACACAATTCTACAGTCCACCATTATTAGTAAATATGCACAATTCCACAGTCCACCATTATTAGTAAATATGCACAATTCTACAGTCCACCATTATCAGTAAATATGCACAATTCTACAGTGCACCTTTATCAGTAAATATGCACAATTCTACAGTCCATATTCAGTGAATTCAGTTCTTGCCATAGCTGTCAACCTTAGCACAAAAACCTGGACGAAGCCAATAATGGGGGAATACAGTCCCAAAAATAGGGACAAATTTAAAATATTCATCTTATAAACTTAGAAAATTGCTAGAAAAAAGGTTGTGCTACTATGTATTCTGAAGAACATGAAGTTTAAAATTCAAATGCCGGTCAATTTTACTGCGGACAGAACAAAAACAATTTTCAGCAGAGACGCAGGGATTAATACTGCAGACACGTCTTTGTAAAATGGCAGGGCACCAGAGCAAATCCACACAAACACAGGGAGGAGATGCAGACTCCACACAGAAGCCACCCCAACCAAGAATCAAACCAGAAAACCTATAGCTGTGAGGCAACAATACTACCACTGCACCATCAAATCTGCGAGGAATTAAACATTCAGAAACCTGAAGTCTGAAATTCAAATGCCTGTCAATTTTATTTAACATTTGTTAATCAGGGCAGTCTGACTTGGAACAAAAAAACAATTTTCAGCAGAGGCCCAGGAAGAAATAATGCAGACATGTCTTTGTAACATGGGAGGACACAAAAGCAAACCCACACAAACACAGGGAGAAGATACGGACCCCACAAAGAAGGAACCCCAGCCAAGAATCAAACCTGAGAACCTGCAGCTGTGAGGCAACAATGCTACTACTACACCATCAAATATCAAGCATTGCAACATTTACAAACCACAGATATTATGAGGAACAGCTCAGATCAAATATGAGGCAAAATCTGCAATTTTTTTACAAATGGTGGTGGGTAGGGAACTCAAGTCTTTAACACCTGCATACAGGGTACAGGGTTCAAGCCTGAGGTATTCCCTACCACACCACCATGAGCACCTGGGGCATTTTCACACACACACACACACACACACACACACACACACACACACACACACACACACACACACACACACCTCCAGTTACAAGCACCAGCAAACACATACACAACCAGTTACAAGCACCAGCAAACACATACACAACCAGTTACAAGCACCAGCAAACACATACACAACTTCAGTTACAAGCACCAGCAAACACATACACAACTCCAGTTACAAGCACCAGCAAACACATACACAACTCCAGTTACAAGCACCAACACATAAAGTAAAATGCACCATACACTTACCTGTCTGTTCTCCATACCATATCCTGCCCGCGCAATACTCACAAAGACCCGCGAGATCCCAGTAAAGCTCCTTCCCGACGACGAGATCCCAAGCTCCCTCCCGAGAGTGTTCTGGCTGTTGCTGCTGCAGTCCGGATGCGATGTATCCTCTCAGCGTGTCTGTGCACTTTAAAAGTGCACAGACGCCTCCTTGCATCCCTCTATGGGTCCTGCCGGACTGCCTTGAGCATGCGCATAGACCGACGGTAGTCGGGACTACTGCGCATGCGCGAAGTCCGCGAAAATTTAAAAAAATTTTTTTTTTTTTCTTTTCTTTTTTTTGTTTGTTTTCTTTTTTAATTTGAGGGGGCTGCAGTCCGGCAGCCCGATGCCACGAGCCGCCCCTGGTTCTACCTAATATTAGGGATATTTCACAAAAGAGGAATACGTTTGCTCAGCCATACTATTCAACTAAAAGAATGAATCTAGAAAGTTTTAAGTGTTCCAAGGAAACTGATGTTAAATTGAGGGTCCCTTTGTGCTATACAGCAGATGTTCAAGACTATATGAATATAGTCAACAAACATTGGAGTATCCTTACTACTGATTCTGAATTATTGCCATATTTAGACAGTACACCAAGATTTATGTTCAGAAATAGCAAGTCATTGAGACTGAGGTTATGTTATACAAAATCTGCAGCTACTAATAGAGAAAGAATTGGTACGTGGCCATGTGGTAGATGCAAGTACTGTCAGTACTTAGACACTAGTGGAAAGTTTTTTCATCCTGACCAAATGAAAGAATACACCTTTAATGTATCTGCCACTTGTAATAGTGAGCACATAGTGTATCTTGCATACTGTATTGTGTGCAAAAATTTTTACCTAGGCAAAACTGATAGATTGTTCAAAGAACGAATCAGAGAGCATATTTATAATATTTCTAAGCAAAATAAAACTAATGCTCTAGCTAAGCATGTGCTTAATACTAATTCCACACACAGTTTTAAGTTTATAGCTGTTGGGAGAATAGTGGAGGATGTAAGGTTAGGAGATATACGTTTATGAACTGAGGAATTGGAGGCAAAATGGATTGTCAGGATGAGGGGAGATGCAGGCTGTGGGCTTATTGAATGTGTTCCCCTTAGACCAAAACGCATGTCCAGATTTGTAAAGCGTTAATTGATGAATCTATATAAATTGTTTTTTATATATTTTTCATATATTTTCAGCTGTTTTTATGCTGTGTTTTTTATTGTATGTATTTCTTTAATTGTGTTATTAGTTTCAATAAGTCTTGGTCATGTGATTTTATTAGTGTATTTAAAGGGTGTGTTTTCATTGTGCTGTTTTTACACCTGAAGAAGCAATAAGTGAAAGCACTTGTGTCTGTGTACAGTAAAGTTCTTGTTTTTATTCCAGCCTTGGATGTGTCCGTGTTTTACATTTTTGATTGCTATTTGCCTTAAAGACACATTCGTTGGAATAGTGGTGGACTTGCTCTTGGTTTTAGATTTTGTGAAAAACTCATGCTTATATAAACAAAGGCGGAGCTAGAAGATCATACCCCCATGAAAGCTTTCTGTGATATCTTAACTGGTAGCAGTTCAGTACTGTTTAACCCTTCAAGCTTCTTAAATTCTATCAGAGCAAAATGTTGAGGCAGACAAGCTGAGCAGGACAAGGATAGATGCCCACAAATGGAAATAGAAAGAGGGAGTCTTCCAGGAATTGATCCAGTTGTGAGGAACTCCTCAAGTAGATCTGTTTGCCTCCTCTCAAAACAGACAGCTGAAGAAATTATTTTCCATGATTCCTTGCAAGCAGGCAGGCCTTAAAAGCCTATGTTTTTTCATTCTCTTCAAATGGAATGTTTCTGCATGCATTTCCATCCTTTTCACTTATATCAGGGGTCATTCTGAAGATTCAGAAGAACTCTACTATAGAATCATTGTGGTAATTCTGTTCTGGCCAAGGCAGCAGCAGTTCTCTTCATTTGGGATTGGCCAAGGACAATTATCACAAACTTCCTCACACAATAGCTCTAGTCACACAAGACAAGAGTTTTTTGATATTCCCCGTCTTCAAACAACTACAGCTAACTGCCAGGGTGATTCAGTTTTAATACCTATACCTTTTAGGGACTTTTTTGAGGGTGTGCAACAGATATTAAAGGAGGCAAATAAGCGTATTACTAGGAAATCTTATATTGATAATGGGAAAATATATTCTAGTTGGTACAGCACTAAGATCCAGGATCCAGTTATGATTTCTTTACCACTGGTTTTACAATATTTGCATGAGTTATTATCCTCTCTGGCTTTTCACATTCCTCTATCAAAGTTAATCCCTTGACCATTTAAACATATCTGCCCATGGATCTTCCTCTTTAATCATAGCCTTTGTTAAGCTTTTTTTGAAAGAGTTTTACATATGGACCTACCTAGAAAAACCTACCTGGGATCTTAACTGTGTTTTGGAAAGGTTAACTTTACCTCCTTTTGAGCCAGCTCATCAGTGATTTATGGTTCTTTACTTGAAAAACAGTGTTACTGATTGCTGTGACATCTGCAAGATTATCTGAGCTGCAAGCTCTTACGGTAGGTCAGATCTATTAGATATTCCATTAAAACAGTTTTTTTAGCATTTCTTTCAGTTATGCATAAAGTGGTTTCAGTGTTTACATTAAGTCAAACCTTCCATCTCTCTATCTTCTTTACAGAACCTAATAGTCAGGGAGAAAGTGCTCTTTATACTGTGGAAGTGCACAAGCAACTCATGTTATCATCTTTACAGAACTAAACCTTTCAGGAAAACTGAGCAGCTGTTTATTTCTTATGAAGGTAGCAAAGAAGAGCAACCTTGCTCTTTCTTTTTTGTTGTTGTCACCATAATAAGACACTTGCAGTCTGGTTCAAGGCTCATTGTACAAAGACCTTGACTTTTTATGTGGCTTTTTGGAAAGGGTTAGATTCCATAAGTAGTCTAGAGGTCACTATTTGCCCCTATATGCATATCTTTACAAAGCACTACAAACTAGGTTCCTTATCCAGGTCTAGAAAAAGCTTTGCTAGTTCCATTCTTCAGGGCTCCTAGATCATCCTTCCACCTCCCAATCTGTGTAACCACTGATGTTCTATCCATGTAGCACAGGCTACTGCAGCAGTGATTTATGAATGAACATTGTACAGTTGTGTAAGTAAACTACAAAAACAGTAGATATTTGATTAAATCAGTGCTGCAGTAGCTGCTCCCTCCTCCACCCGCCCTCCTTTTTGTGTCTTTGCTTACTCTAAGGCAAGGCTTTGTGTAGCTATACCTAACTTTACCTTCCTTATCAGGACCGTAGCCTCCTTTTTACAGCTGGCAAGAAAGTCCTGAAACTTTTGGTGCTCAAGCTGCTGATTTTCTCCACTTGGAGCTTGTGCAAGCAGTACTCTGCATGTAGACACAGGAAGCCCAAGGCTTTGGAAGACTGATTAGCTGTTACATTCTAGGCAGGATATAACCTATATCACATAGACTGCTGCAGCAGTGATTTAGTCAAACATCTACTGCTGCAGCAGTCTATGTGATATACACACAACCATACTTTCTCAACTTTTCCATTATTTCTGCTCAGTAAAACATTACTAGGATCCATGTGCCCCCTGAATATATGCCTACATGCTAACCTCATTGGTAGGTTTCTGAAAGGTTTAGGCATTAGTTGGCATACTACTTCCTCTCTGTGCTTACTGTTTATAGTTAGTCATTTTGTAACTCAAAGTGTGGATAGCAATTAGGAACATTTTGTTTAACTTCTTTCCCTATAACTCTAGCTATATCTCCATTGTCTCTGCTGAGGGTATCATCTTTCCATTTTGCCTTTCTAAAGTTCCTCCAGTTTGCCTGGAGGTCAGCCATCTCTGGAATTTCTTCAGGGTCAATCTGACATAAAGTAAAAGACATTGCCTCTTTTTCTGCAAATACATGCTGTGATGATGGCATTGTGAGATAGTGCCAGAGAGAATAGGGCAGTTCATCTGTAACATATGCCAGCATAGCTAGCTGGAGCTGTGTAAAGAATTATATGTCATTTGAATATCAAACTGATTTGTAAAGATGCTAGGATCCGCTACATTACGCATGCACTCAGGTCATTAGACCATAATTACCAATATGACTCAGTCATAGTCCATGCGGGAGTAAATGACCTGAGACGTAACTTCCTAGACTATATGACGAGAGACATCATGGAGCTCTCAAAATGTGTGTCTCAGTCTGGTATGAGCCTAGCATTGAGCAGCATTTTACCTTCTCCAAGGATGATGCCACAATACGAACAAAAGATGATTGACTTTAATAATTGGCTTAGTTTCTGGTGTCATTCTAAGGGTGTGCAATATTTGTCAGCATGGAAGGAGATGGTCAACAGCCCATGCTGCTTTGCCAGTGATGGTCTGTACCTCTCCCCTCTATACTTTCGAATATTAGCTAAAACATTGTTTTGCTCCATAGTTCCTTTGTTAGGCAATGCCGAACTGAAAGTACTTCCAACATACCAAATCAAAACCAAGAAAATCTAAATGTATTACTGCTCAGTGCTAGGAGTCTAAACAAAAAACTCCACTCCTTAGAAGCTCTCTTTACCCTAGAGAATGCAGATGATTGTGAGGTCACTGAGACATGGTTTAAAGCCGCAGAGAGAACACCAGTAGTGCAAGGTTATAATGAATTCCACACATTTAGGCCAGCTACTTCACAGGCAGGGACTAAAGGTGGAGGTGTCTCTATTTACATAAAAAATAAATATACTTCAAGGCTGGTCAAACAGGACAATGCACTTGAGGTGCTCCATGTTCAAATCACCACAGGTAAAATGCAATACCACTTCCTTGTAAGCTATAGGTCCTCCCATACCACGTATTTAAACTTATTAGAAACACTAACCATCCAACCCAATACCATATTCATGGGTGAGTTTAATTACCCCACTATTAACTGGGAATCCTATACGACACCAAACGTACATACACAGAGATTCTTGGATTTTGTAAACACAAAGTCTCTGGACCAGATAGTCAATACACCAACCAGGGGTGCAACCATACTGGATCTGGTCCTCACTAATATGGGAGACTGCTGCACACCCCCAACTGTAATGCCTTCCCTGGTAAGGTCAGACCACAGAATGGTCTCCTTTGAAGTAAAAATAAAACCTGGACCCCCAGCTAAACCTGGAATATTCAGGAACTATTCTAAGGCTAACGTCCTGCTGTTAAGTGAGAATCTGGCAAAATTTCAAGCCCCCACAAACCCTGAGAACACTTCTGCCTATGCAGAACTGTTCACAGAAACCCTGTACAAGCATGTTAATAGCTGCATAGAGACAGCTGTACCTGCCAGGAAGGAAGTACAGAACTAACTCAAAAAACAAGCCACCCTGATGGAATCACAAAATCAGTAGGCTGTATAACAGGAGGAAGAAAATCATGGCAAAAATTAGGCAGTGCAGCACCCAGCAGGATAAAAGCACTCTCATCAAACTAAACAAACAACTCAGAGGACAAATAAAGTTTACCAAAGCCAAATTTGAGGTAAGTTTGGCCTCCCAGGCCAAAGACAACCCCAAAGCATTCTTTTAGCTATGTCCGCAACCTCAAAAGCAATACGCAGTTGTGTCTAGAGCTCATTGTAAATGGAGCCACCTGTACTGAGCCAGAAGACGTAGCAAACCTCCTGGCTCCAACTTTACCCCGCTCTTCCTGTCAACCTTCCCTCAGGAAATATCATAAAATATAACTCCCCCTACTATCACTATGGAACAGGTCCTTAATGCTCCAAGACCAAGAACACTGCATCAATGGGCCCAGACAATATCCCAGGATGCCTTCTAAATAGCATGAAACATGACCTGTCAGGGCCTCTGGAATTACTATTTAACTGTAGCCTCCAAACAGGCGTCTTGCCTCATGACTGGAGAAAAGCAACTGTCATCCGTCTGTGCAAAGGTGGGCCATCTACAGACCCTGGAAACTACAGACTCATAAGTCTCACTAGTCTTATATGTAAAGCCATGGAAAGAATTATCATGAAGATGATCAATAGAGATATAGTAAACCTCCAGACACTGGACCCAACCCAGTTTGGTTTTGTCAAGAACAGATCATGCCTACTCAGCCTGGTGGACTTCTTTGAGAATGTCACCAAAGCAGTGGATGAGGGCAAAATCGTTCACATGGCCTACCTTGACCTGGCCAAGGCATTTGACACAATACTTCACTTGGGCATTGTTGACAAACTCAAAAGGTTAAGTACAAACCCGTATGTCACCCGGTGGATAACCAACTGACTCACAGACAGGACCCAGGAAGTTAGAACTGGGGAGTTCACTTCTACAAAGAGGCCAGTCACAAGTGGAGTCCCTCAGGGATAAGTCCTTGGACCACTCTTTTTGGCATTTACTTCTCAGAAGTCAAGACCAATGTCAATGGTCTCTGACTGACTAAATTTGCAGATGATTGCAAATTAGTAGCTGTCATTGAATCTCACACTGACACAAATGTTCTCCAGGAGGGGCTGACATAGGCAGACAACTGGTATCAGAGCCATGGACTAAAACTAAATGCCAAGAAATGCATAATAGTATCCTTTGGGAAGTCATCCATCCCTGGTAACTATCATATTGACAACACACCCCTTAGAGGTGGCCCAATAGTCAGGGACCTAGGGACACAGATAGTAATGTAGCCTTTGACCATCACGTGTCTACAGTGGTGAGGAAATCATTCTATGTTGCACAACTTATAAGCAAAGATATGGCATCTAAGTCCAAGGAAGTCATTGTTCCACTGTATTAGGCATTCATCAGACCTATCATGGAGTACAATGCCCGCTTTGGTATGTACCTAACCAGGCATATCCAACAATTGGAATGTCCACAGATGTTCCTCACTAAAAGAATACAGGACATAAGTAAAATGTCCTATGCAGACCGCCTGAAGGCCTTATCCCTGTATTCTGACTCCTACAGGCTTTTGAGGGGAGATCTGTGTCTGGCATACCGGGCATTGTCAGATCCCACTCTGATGGACCTCCTTTATATCCACAAAACAAACAGCACCAGAATTACCCATTCTAAAGGCTTAAACCTTGCATGTGATATAAATAGGACTTGCTGGAGAAATAGGTATGTATCCCAGAGACTACCCCGTCTATGGAACAGGCTCCCCATCCATGTGAAGCAGAGTTCCTCCCTAACCCAATTCAAGTGCAACTTGGACAGTTGGATGGGAAACCCAGAAATTCATGCCTGGTTTGGCACCTATGTCTCCAAGGATACAGGTAACCTGTAAATGGTTCATCTCCCAGGCCCATGCTTACAATTATCAAGGGTATCAGAACTTGTCAGAGATTTGGGATGCATGGCTAGGCTAAAAAAGGCCCTTTTGGTCATTAGCCTGGTAAACACATATGAACCTATGTATTTGTAAAGGTGCTTGTGTTAAAAATATATCAACAGTCAGGTTGTATTGTTTTAACTGCTGAAATGTACATATTCTGATAGAGGATACTGGAAGAGAAGGGGTTAAGCTCAGCCCGGCTAACCTTACAAAAATACCCTGAAATTAAATGACTTGGTTTAGGCCATAAAGATTCTACCTCAAAGGTCTGACCGCAGCCGGCTACACAGTGTCTATGAATAGCCTTTCTGCAGGAAGGGTAGAAGTGTTGGAATTGTTTTATAGCTTCCAGATGCTTTATTAAGCCTTAGCAAAATTCTGTATGTGTATTGTGACACATCAGTGTCAAAACCTGGCTCATTTGCTAGTGAAGGGTAGTGTGGGAATCACACAGTCAGGCGACCAAATGTGATGTCATTCTGTAGCCAGCACTAAAGTTGTATTTAGATACTAGCGAGAGATGTGATAGAGGCACTCAGCACTCTGTTATTGGAATTGACAACAAAGACAGTCATCCATTTCATCTTGTCTTCCTCTAGCAAGTAAGTAGGGAACAGCAGTTCTTTAGTCAGTTAGGAAGATATAGCGAGAGTAGTTAAATATTATTTTCTGTATCTGTCTGAATCTTTCCATCTGTGTTATTTTTATATTTCTTGTGAATTGAAACTCTGGTGTCTATTGTGGATAGATATTCCATATTGTCATGCTTATTTTTTATTAAATATATCTAAACCTTTCATTGTGGCTGGTCTTTTAGAAAATATTTGAACCTTTGAAAGTGCTTGCATTTATTTAGTGGCACTACAGCTCCACGTTCCTGAAAGTCTTACTGCTTGGCTTGGAAACACCACCATTTGTATAAGAAATAATTTTACTAAGAGTAATTGGTTACCCTGATAAGAGCCTTAGAGTAGCTGGCTTTGGGGTGTTCTGGTGGCAGTATCTACCTTATAGTCTGGGTAGAGGTGGCATAGCAGATAAATCTGTGCCAGTTTTTCCCAGATGTTTGTGTATGAAAATCAAGTCTCAAAGAGTGTGTGTATCAGCTACTTAGAACAGGGACACAGAGCGCTGATTTCATACAGAGGGTGGTGGAGGACTTGGCTTGGAACACCTGGCTGAGGACTCAGTTCTGTGTGGTCAGTATGGAGACTTATTTGGAGTCTGGAGAGAATGTCCATCCCCAGGACTGGAGTGTGCATTCCCTGTATGCCCTTAAGGGAAATTGTGTCTGGTGCAGAGAGCTGCATCTAAAAATACTGTGTGTGTCTATTTTTTCTCAGTGAACGTTCCACGCCATTGTCAGTGGTGAGGATTGAGACTCCTTGATCACTGGCCCAGAGGAGGGAAGTCACACATGCTCTAGGGTCTCACTGATTAACTCTTCTCCTAAGAAACGCAACTCACAGCAGTACTGTTTAGAATCAGTTACTATCTCTACTTTTTTATTTATTTTTCTTCTGTTCAAAATTATTTTTATTGGCTCAACAGAAATGTCATTAGAGAGCTGTGTGCAAGGTTATCTTGTCTGTCAGTGTACACTAACTTTTCCTTTTTTTCTTCTGATGGTGCTTTCTTATGTCTCAGTGTAAATGAACACAGCCCTCTCACTTCTTCTCAAGACTGCTCTCCCTCCATTTCAGTGTGAGGGATTACCATCCTCTCACTTTCTTTTTCTTCTCTTAGTTGCCTTCCTTCTGTAAGGGGTAATACAGAACAAAATGTGTCTTATGTTACTTTTTTCCCATACTAACAGGTACCTGTTGTCCACAGTCTTCCTTTACTTGCTTAATGTATAACACTGAAAAAAATGTGATCTGATGATATCTTCTTCATTCCTTCTCATGATAGGGTCTCAGCTCTGACCTTTGGATCTGGCTTGGCCGCATTCTTCAGACTTGGATCTGACTATCAAACTCCTCCCTCTTACCCATAATGCACCACATCCACCCAAACACCTCAGATCTCATTTGCCGTTTCAGTGCCCAGACAGGAGTCTTTGTACTCTTGAGCTTGACAGTTTATCTTAGAGAATTCGTGGTACTTTTTCTTGTACGTCCTTCCTCATTTATTTTCCTTTTTCCTTGTCTTAGAGTTTGTGTGTGTTAGTTTCTCTAACTAACTATATATATATATATATATATATATATATATATATGTATATATAGTTTATGTATTAGGTTTCTAGTTAATAATAATGTTATAGTTGATCAGTTATGTAGTTACAGTTTGCAGTTACATATTACAGTTAAATTTGCAGCTAGTATTACAGTTAACATAAGTTTAAAGTTGGTTAATCCTTTAGCGTTATCCACAAGCCTTCACCCAGTTTTAAACATTGCACTTCTTGTGGGCATAAAATCCCCAATCAGGATGCCCACAAGGAGTGCCTATATTGTTTGGGGGCCGATCACTTGAAGGTGCAGTGCACTGTCTATAGCTCTTTTAATCCACAAGCTTTAGCCAATAGGAGAAACAAATTGATTCTCAGGGTCTTCTTCCTTCCTCGGCTCTGGAGGCTCAGACCCCTTCCTTGGCTTCTTCTTCATCCACTTTTTTGAAAGAGGCAAAAAAGAGGTCTCTCCCTGTCTCCCTGAGAGACTCTCTAGAGTCTAAGTCGAAGTCAAAGAAAACTTTGGATCCAACTCCCTTGGACCTGAAGAAATTGCCTACCCCTTTGGATCCATTAACATCTTCAGATCCAGGGAATGTTATTTCTATATCACCTTCCCCTCTCTCGGCTCTGATGTCAGATCCAGTGTCTCAGAATCTGAGAGCCTTGACTAAGTCCCCAGCTCACTCTACAAAATGTAAACATTCCTGACCCCCCCCCCCCATCTGATTCATACATTTTCTCTAGAAGCTGATCTGAGACAGATATGGATAGGATGATGAGGAGATTCCTTAAAGCCCAGATCCTGATGGGGCTAGTCTCGGCTCTGTTCCTTGTCAGATCCGTGAGCTATCCAGACCATATTATCAGGACTCCTTCTCTGATCCAACTAATGGATTTGGAGTTACAAGATTCAGGACTACTGTGTGTGTAGGACTACTGTGTGTGTTGGGTTCAATGCAGGAGAAGCTCTTTTCCTTGATGCCCCGGTTACCCTTGATTAGCCCTGTTCCCGTTTTTTTGGAGCAGAGCGAGTATAGGAGCTGGGGTGTCGGTGATGCATCCAGGAGAGTGGGGTCAGCTTTGACTTTGTCAAAGTCATCCCTTCCCCTAGGCGCGTCAGCACTTAGCTTGTGTCTGGTCCCTTCCGGAGGCCACGGATCCGGGATGAGTCCTGGCTGGTTTTCCCCTGTGGCTTTGGCTTCAGTGGAAATGGACAGGGCTTATCCTAGTCCATCAGCTTTCCAGGTAATGGAGAGAGTCTTCTCCTAGGTTGGAGATCTGTTGCCACAGGTCCCGCAAACTGCCCCTGTACCCCCATTGAGTTCAGGCCTTGAGCCAACCCATCCTGAGTGGTCTACAAGATCTCCCTGGTCAGGCGGGATCCCCTTCTTCTGACACTTCCCCAGAGTACCCTACTGAGGAAATTCCTTGGAAGTAGAAGTGTAAAAGGAGGCACATTGACTCCCCATTGGAGTCCCTAACTGAGGACACTGACTTCGATGAGGGGGAAGGATCCCCTTGAGCCCCACCTGAGAATGTCTCCCTCCGAGACATTCTAGAGATCCTGAAGCAAAAAGGTGGGTGGTCTGCCCAACCTCCTCCTTCTGAGGAGTCAGTGCTTTTGGAGGCGTTTGAGACAGGCCCCTCTACATCTTGGGTGACCTCCCACCCAGTGGATGCCGTGGTCGATTTGGTATCCCGCCTCACATGGAAGGAACAAGACACCATTGAGCCCATAACAAAGCGACCTAATGGGTTCCTAGTACATCCAGCAGATGGGAAGCATTGGATCAAGGGTCTCATAGTTGATGCCATCATGTTGGCGGCAACCACTAAGAAAGAACTGGCAGAAGAAACTGCCAGTGTCCATCTGCCTAACATGGAGTCTAGAGCATTGGACAGGATTTTGAAGCATGTTTACGCCTCGGCTACCTTTGTGCAGAGGTCATTGAACTACTTGGCCCATTTTACCTGGCTTCAGAGAGATATGATCAAGGAGCTCTCAGCATCTCTCTCTGAATCCATGCCTGCGGAGGAATTTTAAAAAGTTTCTTCCATTGCCAACTAATCGATGAAGTTGGTCTCCCATATGACAGAAGGTACCTCACGAGCAGCCGGTTCAGGACTTTCCCTAAGGAGACATGCCTGGTTGAGGCTATGTGATTTTGCAGACCCCTTTAAGTTGTCCTTTGTGAATGCCTCCTATGATGGCTTCTCACTGTTTGGGCCATCAGTTTGAGATACTCTTACCTGCAACAAAAAGGGCAGGAAGACCCTTTCTGCTGTAGGAATCAAATTTTCTACACCCCAGAAGTCCTTCTCCAGGAACCAATGTGGAAGCAAGAAAATGTAGTTTCACAAATCCCAAGGGCCTTCCAGGACCCATGCTTAGAACCCTCCTCTAGAGGCAGAGGAGGAGGGTTTGATGGTAGGTGCCGCCGTAGAGGCAGAGGGGGCCCGCAGAACCAGGGTTTTAGAGAAACCTTCTTTGCCAAACCCTACCAGCATTCTTGAAGCACTGCCTGACTGTCCATCTCTGGAGGCAGTCAGGAGCCGAATAGCTTTGCTCTCAGAAGCCTGGACCTGGTTGACTCAAAACCATTGGGTGCTAAGCAGAATATCCAGAGGCCACTACATTCCCTTTTTTCTTCTCCCCATCTCCAAGAAACTTCCCAATGTGCCACCCAGTCAGAGGGAGCAGGCAGCACAGGAAATTCAGCAACTGCTGCAAAAAAAGTCATCCAAGACTTCCCAGCCCAAACAAAAAGCATTCTGAACTTACTCCCACTTCTTTTTAGTGCCAAAAAAGACAGGGGACCTAAGGCCCATTCTGGATATAAGCAAGTTACATGGTTATGTAAAGAAGTCAAGGTTCTGAATGGTTGCAGTTCAGTCCATTCTGCCACTGTTGCACAAGGACGACCGTGTGCTCTATAGATCTCAAGGACACGTACTATCACATCAAAATAGACAGGCTCCAGGAGATATCGGCACTTCTGACAGGGAGCCATTCAGTTTCAGTTCAGAGCACTGCCCTTTGGACTCACCACAGCCCCCCAGGGTGTTTACCAAATACATGGCAGTGGTAGCTGCTCACATGAGGCTCAAAGGATTCCGGGTGTTTCCATACTTAGACGATTGGCTTCTTACCACTCCCATGAGGCATCAGCTAATCCAAGCCAGAGATTACTTAAATGTAATTGTCATACTCTCTGGGCACCACCATAAACCTGAACAAGTCCAACCTGGCTCCTGTGCAGTCACCCTGCTAGACAGGGATCCAGGGAAGTAAATACTACGGGAAGAAACAACCAGGGAATTGTTATGGCTAGGCTTGTACAGGTCCTAGGGCCGATAGCCTAGTTCCAACCTATGAACCTGGAATTTATAAGGACAAAGCTGAATATGAGGGATCAGATAGCTTCTCTCCCTTTACACCGCATAATGACACTGAAGAATCAGGTCTGTAAACTTTTATCCCAACAGGCACCTCCTGCACGGATGGTCTTACAAGCTCTAGGATCTATGTCAGCAGCTATCCTGCCAGTTCCTCTAGCCAGGTTCTTCATACGGGTTCTCCAGTGGATATTGCCGGTGCAATGGTCCATCCTCTTTAACCCACTATCCTTTCCCATCAGATTGACTCAAATTTGCAAGAGTAACCTCAGCTGGTGGATACAGTCAGAAATTCTCCTTCTGCACAGGCCCTTCTTAAGTAACCCTGCATTAGCCACCCTGACCACAGATGCATCCCAGTTAGGGTAGGGGGCATTACAATGGGAAGGTGGTCCAGGGCATGTGGTCCCCTATCGAGTCCAGATTGCACATCATTGTCCTAGAGATGAAAGAAGTTCCCCTAACACTGCAAGTCTTTCAGGACTCTGTTTTCTTGGGGACTATTGCAGTACACAGCGACAACATGTCTGTTGTCTGGTACATCAAAAAACAAGGAGGAACCCATTCTTACCCCCTTGTGCATGGAGGTCATGAGGCTGTGGGAGTAGACAATGTCTTCAGACCACCTTCTAGTTGCAATGCATATCCCGGAGAAAACCAACAATCTGGCGGACAGACTCAGCAGATCCCTGTTGGTCCCGTACGAGTGGTAGTCAGTGACGAACATGATCTTCAGTCACTGGGGTCAACCTTACTGTGACCTCTTTGCCTCTCCCCTCAACAACAAATGCAGCAAGTTCTTTGCTCTGATCCCTACACCGGGGGAGTCCCTGAGGGATGCACTAGTGCATGATCGGCCCCTTGGTCTCCTATATGCTAACCCTCCTCTTCCACTGATAGTTTCTTAAAAAGGTAAGCAGGTTGAAGAGCTCTGTCATCCTCATTTCCCCCTTCTGGCCTGGACAGGTGTGGTTCCTCTTCCTGTGGTCTCATCTGAAATATCCTCCTTGGATACTGAATCCAAGTCGGTACCTTCTCTCTCATCCATCAGGGATGTAGCATCTGAATCTTCATGCCCTCAAGTTGGCCACCTGGTTTCTCCACTTCCAACCATAGTGAGACAGTCCAGGCATATTTCCCCAGTCCGAAAAATATTTCTAGCCTCAGAAAAGGCTTCCACTAAAAAAGTCTATACCAGTAAGCAGAAAAGGTCTGTTATTTGGGCTACAAATAGAAACACTTACCCTTTATCAGCACCAGTTTTGGATGTTCTACTATTTCTTAGTACTCGATATGAGGAGGATGCTAGCTTCTCTACAATCAAGCTTCAATTAGCTGCTATTTCTAATTTTCATACTGCAAGTCAGTCTTGTTCCCTGTTCACCTTTACTTTATGCAAATCCTTTATGAAAAGTGTTTTCTTGTTGATGCCTTCCATCAAAGACCCCACCCCTCCTTGGGATCTCACTATAGTCTTGCAAGCTTTGACTCAGGGACCTTCCAACCAGCTGCAATTTGCAACATGAAGTTTTTGTCATGGAAGACTATCTTTTTGGTGGCTATAACTTATGATAAGAGAATTTCCAAACTACAAGCCTTATCCTCCAATTTCCTTACATAATTTTTCATAAGGACAGAGCCTCTTTACATACCAGTCCTTCTTTTATGCCCAAAGTAGCCACTGAAAACAATATCAGCCAATCCATTCACTTATTTTATTTTTATTTTTATTTTACATTTTTATTTATTTTATTTTATTTTACATTTGTTGACCGGGCTAGTCTAACTGGATATATGTCCATTTTCAGTAGAGGCCCGGGGAGAAAAGCTCCAGGACAAAACAGATGAAAAAGTAAAAAAAAAAAAAAAATTGTGTAGAATAAAAATAGAGTTTACATAGAAAAAACATACAAAATACTGGGATACATTTTCAAGACACTGGTTTGAATCATCTACAAGATATTAACACCCTATTAAAAACACCCTCTGAAAAACAAGAGTTTACATAGAAAAAACATACAGAATACTGGGATACATTTTACAACACACTGGTTAGTAATCATCTACAAGATATAAACACCCTGGTTAATAATAAATACAAAACTAGAGAAGACAATAGTTAAATACTATTTACAGATATATAGAAAATGACATTTATAATGAGTCAAATCATAGAAGTTACAGATAAACTTACCAGTGTTCTTTCCAATTTTCTCTAATAAAGGGGAGTATATTCTTCACCTTCTAGATGTTCATTGATAACTCCATTTTTACCTGCACAGGACCAAACAACACAGAAAATCTGACCAACTCTTTGTAGCCTTTTTGTCTAATAGATTAGGCCAAGCAGTGTCCAAATTTACCTTAGCAAAGTGGATAACTGGAAGCATTTCATACATTTACTCACTCAAGGGACTGGAATTACCTAGACCTCTTAGAGCACATACCACCAGAGCCATGACTACTTCTGCCGCTTTTTATTCTAGAACCTTCATTGATGGTATTTGTGCAGCAGCGACATGGTCTAACAGTCACACTTTTGTATAGCACTGCAAGTTGAATAGCATTTCCAGGAGCAGGGCCTCCTTTGGCTCGATGGTGCTTTGGCATCTCCTTCCATGAGGGCCATCCGGGATCTACGTATCTGGGGACTCTGACTCTACCACGAGGTGTAATGGAGATGACAGCATCAGATTAAAAGGTTATGTCTTACCATAACTCGGCATCTGTATTGTCTTTCTTCATTCCTCCTCACTTTCCCATCCAACCATCCCCCTGCCTCTTTGTTCTAGAGGATCCTGGAGTTTAATGGGATTCATATGTCCCATATCTGAGCCTCATCTGTCTTTCTTTTGCTGTATGGGTGTTGGATGAATGGAATCAGCAAACTCAATCTGAGGTGCTTGAGTGGATGTAGGGCATTGTAGGTAAGAGGGAAGAGCTCAAGAGTCGAATCCATGTCTGAAGAATGTGGCCGAGCCGGATCTGAAGATCGGATGCGAGACCCTGTCATGAGGATGAATGAAGATAAACAACACAGATGCCAAGTTATGGTAAGACATAACCTTTTATTTAGAACTCTGCTTAGAATTGTCCATTTTTGGCGCTTTCTGTTTTAACTTGGCAGAAATGTTAGAGTCTTAACGAGTGATCATTTATTCTCTGTTCATCTAGTCACTTCTTTTCCCACTTTGCTGCACTTTCAGGCTGCAATATTTTACTGTGCAACTCCCTCTATTGTCTCTCTTCCTGCAGGCTTCCTTGCCAAACGTATGTGCTAACATATCTATTAAAATGGTAGAAATTCTTCTTCCCTGTGTCACCTTAGCCAAATTGTTGTACATAAACAGCTTTATTAAAGTAAAAGTATTTTACGTGCATACTATGCCTTTATAAGCATGACCATATTGCTTAAATCTAGAAGTCTCTGCAGCTCCCTGATATCAGGTAAAATGCTGCACTTACTTTACTGTGGCACATTAGCAAAAGGATTATTCTTTTATTCTTTTTAGACAACCCATCACATTCCATAGGCCTAGCATCGTTTATAGCATGCTTTTTACTGGTTATTATTTTCACAGGTATAATAGTGTTGCCATTCCTAGTACACAGTCTAGCTACAAGACCCCTTTTTACATATTTAAAACAGTGTTTATCTATTGTTGATATTTTCTGATAGCAGAGTTTAAGAAATACTTTGTTATAAGTCTGTAGACTGCTCTGTTTAAACATGGTTTCATTGTGTAACAATCCGCTTAGCAGTATAACATTTTCAGTGTCCTTAGGATCCCTTTCACCCCCTTAAACAATCAAAGCCCTTTTAAACTTGCAAGTGGCTATCTTTTTCTTTTACTATTTTAACCCTTAGACTCCAGCCTCAGTTTAATACATTTTAGATCACACAACTGAGATCTTATCATTTTATAAGGAGAAAATGTCCAGTTATGAAACTTTTTTGCTTTCTCATAATCCTGATACTCAGTTACTTCCATGACCATTAAGGCTTTTAAAGGCTCCCTAGTTAACTGTGCTGAGTGAATTTTACCCCTTTTATTCTGGTCCCTTCCCTCCTGGCAGGTGTACCACTCAAAGGCTGCTAGGTTCTCCTCGAGGTCTTCCTATCTGGTTTGATGTTTCACTAGACTTCTCCCTTCAGGTCGGGTAAATTTGCTCAAACAATTTTGCTAACAACACATATCAGAAGAACATAGTCTGTCCAGGTAGAGGTAATGTACTCAAGCAAATAGACTCTATGTAGGCAGTGAAAGGTAGAGGCTCGGGATGTTTTGGGATAAAAAGATGAAAAGAGGCACCCACCACTATGTTTTATAGAAATGCAGCATAGATAATCAGTTAAAAAAATAAATGTAATTTTAATAGGGTGCAAATAACACTGTGCTGTAGACTCTTCTGAAATAAGCAGGTAAAGCACAAAAAAGAAACATAAAGAACCTTTTACATCCATTGCAAAAAGAGACACACTATCTCATATTAGGTCCATAAGTGTTGTCCTTTTTTCTGGATTCCTTTGGCAGGAGATATCCATGTTCCATTTTTTGGGAATGTAGAGAGCTGACTGAGTTGAAGGACTCCTTAAAGAATGCGCTGTCACAATTGTTGGGTGAATATATTATATTAACCAAGGAGATAATGCTGTTACGTTGCTCTCTTGGTTTGTAATTATTGAGGCGTACCAGGGTCTTAAAAGTTTGACATTACTAGCAGCAAATAAAGCAATTACACAAAATTTGAAACAAAATATTAAGCCTGTTGTAAATTAACTACTAAATATTGTAAAGAAGATAAAATAGAGTTAGGATCATTAAGCTATGGAGAAAGTGATTTTCACAAAATAAGTGTTGCATTTGAGAACAATGTATAGGAAGCAGTGTTCAAGCAGATGACTAAAATAAGTAGGCTAGAAGGAATTGTAAAGTAAATCTGTGTATGTTTGATAGGAACAAGAGTAAAGAACAGAGTTAGTAGAGCATATAAAATATTGCTTGATAACTAGAAGAATCAATCAGAGAAGGTTAGAAAGGATTGGGAAGAGAGACTGGATAAATAATTCACAAAGAAATGGAGGAATATATGTATGTCTCCAAAATATGTAACAAAGTTTACAAGATGTATGCTTGGAAGTGTTTACATAGGTATTTTTATACCCTAAGTAGACTCCAAAGAATTTTTCCTCAACTAGATAGCAAACATATTGGAGGTGTGATGGGGAAGAATGAGGTAATTGGAAACATATTTTCTGGGAGTGTAATGAGTTGGCAGACTATAAAAATTCTTGCTGACTACTCCGTCAGAAGTACTGGGTGAGCAAATTGGAATGACTAAGGAAATTATTTTTTTTAAGCTGTGATGCAGAATTGGAATTGCCTAGATCTAGCAAGAACTTGTTCAGTCTAACTATGGTGGCTGCCAGAAAAGCAGGTACTACAAAATGGAAATCAGCTGTACTAGAAGTAATGAATATAGTAAGAAAGATAAAACAACTGGAAATGGAATCTTTAGAAAAGGGTAGGAACAAATTATATAGAAGAAAATTGAAACTATCGGAGCAGTACATACAGACAAGGAATGGGGTTTAAAAGAAGGCAAGATTTGAATGAGTTGTGTAATGTTTGACCGACAGTGACTGGATAGATTATAAGTGATGTATAATGCTTCCAACTAAAATTATGTCAATATGGTTTGATCTCACGTTGTCAGTTTTCATTCTTCCTCAGCTGATGGGTTTGGATCCGATCCCTCAGATCCGACTCAGCCGTTTCTAAAACTCGTGGCAACCAAAAACTGTCGAGCTTCTCCCTTACCCACAATGCACCAACCCCAGTTACCACTGATCTCGTTTGCCAGTTCAAGCAAAAGATGTAGTCTTCCATCTCTTTCAAGCGTTCTTTAGATGTGTGCTATTTTTTTGTATTCCTTACTTAAAAACTTTTCTGTTATTGTCCCTTACCTACGTTTATAAAATTCTTGTTGTTTCTTGCCATTTCTGACCCCCTTTTTCTGTCTATAATACGTTTTTGTACTTTTTTGATACTGTTGTTAGTATCTTCTTCCCTTCTATGACACTGTCATAGCTCCTTTACCACTGTTGGTATTTCCTTTCCTTCTCTGTATGTCCCTACCTAAAAAAAAAACAAAAAACTTTTCTTCACTACTGTTTTTGTAGTGTTAAGAGTTGTTTTGTTTCTTGTCAACTCTTATATTTTATAGGTTCATAAGTAGGTACTAGGCTATTGGCCCTTGGGCCTATATAAGCTTAGCCAAATGGTACCCTGGCTTTTGTCACCCAAGAAAATAATTTTCCTGTGCCCCTGTCAAGCATAGCCACAGAAGTGATCCCCGGGGTGAATTTCCTATCTCCCATCCAATCATCAAGATTTTTTCTTGGAGAGTGCTAATGGGGAGCTTTGTTTGATATAGATAGGTAGTTTGTTCCAGAGTATGGGAAGTCTCTGGGACAGAAATCTATCCCTCCAGCATGTTCTGTTTATTGTGGTGGCAAGGTTTAGGTCCCTAGAGCATGTAGCTCAGAGGGATTGGGATTTCTTTAAGTGAAGCATGTCCAACAGCTCTGGGTTTGATATAACTTTGTATGTTAGGCAGAGATAGCCTCTGAGTAAGCGATATGCGACAGAGTAAAGCTGGAGTTTTTTGAGACGGTCTGCGTAGAGCATCTGTTTGAGGCCGGTAATCCTCTTTGTGAGGTATTTCTGCGGCCTTTCCAGTTGTTGTAGATGTCTTGTGAGGTACATACCAAAAGGGGTGTTGTACTCTATAATGGGTCTAATGAGTGATGAGTAGAGGGGAACAATGACCTCTTTTTTCTTGGATGAGAAACCTTTTGTGATGGTGTGTGCCACATAGAAGGATTTCCTGACTACTGTGGCGATGTGATTATCAACGGAGAGACTACTGTCCACCTGTGTCCCAAGGTCTCTTATCACATTTTTGGTGTTAAGTAGACTACCGCCTATGTGGTAGTTCATGGGTACAGAGCTTTTACCAAAAGGGATGACAATGCACTTTTTGGCATTGAGCTTGAGGCCATGGCTTTGACACCAGGCATCTGTCTCAGTGAGGCCCTTTTGTAGGATGTCCACATTGTTAGGAGTTTTGATTATGGCTCCTAGTTTGCAGTCATCTGTGAACTTTGTTAGCCAAAGACCTTCTGTGTTACCGTATACTTCAGAGAAGTAGATAGCAAACAGGAGAGGACCCAGGACTGAACCCTGTGGTACTCCACTTGTCTCTGGTCTGAAGTTGGATTTAGAGTATGCTACTTTCACAGTGTGGGTTCTGTCAGTGAGCCAGTTGGCAACCCATCTTGTGACATAGGGATTTATACCTAGTTTAGTGAATTTCTCTATAATTCCAGAGTGGGGGGTGGTGTTGAAAGCCTTGGTGAGATCTAGATAGGCTGTGTGAACCACCTTACCCTCATCTACGGCTTTGGTGACCACTTCAAAGAAGTCCATCCGGTTTAGGAGACATGATCTGCCTTTTACAAACCCGAACTGGGTAGGGTCCAGAGTTTGGAGATTACTAATGTCATTGTTTGTAAGTTCCATGATGATACGTTCCATAACCTTGCAGACCAGGCTCGTCAAGGTAATGGGGCTGTAGTTCCTGGGGTCCATGGTAGCTCCCCCTTTGTGGAGTGAGATAACCATTGCTGTGCGCCATTCAGTGGGCACAAACCCTGAGGTGAGGCTATGATTGAACATGGTACTTAGGTGGGGTGACAGTTCATTCTGTAGTTCATGTAGAACGCAGCCTGGGATGTTGTCAGGTCCCATGGATGCTGTGTTCTTGGCTTTGGAGAGTGTGTTTTTTTACCTGTGCAGCAGTGATTACAGGAACTTTGCATTCTTCCGGTATAGAGATGGGCCCTTTAGGGGCTGAGAGAGGGGGTAAAGTTAGCACTGAACCTATCTTCCAGGATGTTGGCAATATCAGTTGGTTCTGTATATTTAGTGCCATTGTGCTGTAACTCAGAGCAGATCTGGGTGTTGCCATTGAGATTCTTGACATAGCTATAGAATGCTTTGTGGTTGTCTTTAGAATCAGTGGTGATTTTGTTTTCGTAACTAGCTTTGGAGGATTTTATGAGGGATCTCAGCTTCTTACTGAGGCTGACCACAGAGTTTTTGTAGGATAGCATCTTGGTTCTGTTAGGGATTGCACAATCCATGCACTTGTGTAAGTGCTTATAAAGTGCATTTGTATAGGATTCGTCAGTCTTACCTCTGTTGTCCATCAGCATGGGTGTCGTGAAGTTTGCCACTTATGTCTTAAGAAGTGTGAAGTTGGCTTTGGAGAAATTTTTTACGGTGGTTTCCCTAATGGGGGGTGGGGGTGGGATGTGGATGTTTAGGGTGATTAGCTTGTGGTCAGGTCTGACCAACGATGAATTGACCTTCGGTGTCGAACACCATTTGCCCATGTTGGTAATGACCAAATCTAGGATATTTCTGCCCCTGGTGGGGGTGTGAATAAGTTGATCCAAGGAGTTGGAATTTATGAATTCCAGAAAACGTTGAGCACAACAGTTGGTACATGAGTAGTTTTCCCAGTTAATGGTGGGGTAGTTGAAATCACCCATTATTAGGGTGTTAGGTTGTACCCTAATATTTTCCAGTGTATTAAGAAATGAGGAGTGGGAATCCTAGGGCATGGTGGGGCATCTGTAGCAAGTTGCAGTTTGGATTCTGGTCTTGCCCAGAGTTAGTTGCACTTGGATAATCTCGGATGTATTATGCTGAGCAACTAGCCTGGAGGTGTGGATATCCTTAATGAATATGGACACGCCTCCGCCTTTAGTTTTTCGGTCCAGGTTAGGTGGCCCAAAGTTGTGGTATGAATTATAGCCTGGTAATGCAGGGGTGTTCTCTAGAGCTTTGAACCAGGTCTCTGTCACTACACAGATGTCGATGTTCTCCATTTTAAGGATTGCCTTGAGTGAGTGCATTTTGAGGTTTAGACTTCTAGCATTAAGTAGCATTACCGTCAGATTTTGATTGCTTGTACCTGTTATGGTGGTGAATTTGTCATTTGAACCTTGCCTGTCATCCCAGGCAGACAGATACTGGATCCCCTTAGAATGACACCAGAAGCTTAGCCAATTGTTGAAGTCAATCATTTTGTCCTTGTACTGTGGTATCATTTTGACTTACTGATGGCTGATTAACTGGCAAGATTTAAAAAGTGTTCAAAGTGTGGGCACAGACTGCCACTTTCTGATGCCCACACACTATGCGTCTGTTGTTTAAGTCCTCAACATTTATAGGAGGACTGCTCTGCCATGGCTTTAATCCTTGTGCATTAGTAGAATGCAAGAATAAGCTGATACTGAAAGGTTTTCTTTCTTTTTCATTTGGAGAGGCTATATCAGAGAGTTCTCCCTCTAAGATAAAAATTACAAAAATTATAAAATCCTCTTCTGAAAAGCCATATTCCTCTTCCTCAGCTTCAAACTCCTCAAAAAAGAGGCCTGTTAAGGACCCAGTCTAAACCCCAGATCAAAAAAATGCAAAAATACAGGATCCTGCTAAGGAAAAAATATCTGATCCTGTGCCTCCTAAGTTGGATCAGATAAAGACAAAGCTCTCGGATCTGACTTCATTGGATCCAGTGCAATCTGAACCTGACTTTCAGCTGACTGCTAAGTTGTTTCCTAGAACAAAGTACTCCCTGTCACTGGATCCAGTCCCTGACAGGGTGCCTTCCCCTTTTTTAGAAAGACCCAGCTCTCCATCCATATACTCCATTCGTTCTTCCAGAAGTCTTACAGAAGAAGGTGTGGAGAGCCTGTTGAGGAAGGTTCTCTTGGTGCAGAGCCAGACTGGTGTTCCTTTGGCTCCTACCCCACTGGGTCAAGAGATCTGTATGCCTGCTACTCCCCCTTTACAGATTCCTCCTCTGACTTCTGTTGCTTCAGAGTTTTTGGATCTGAGCCATCCGGATCTGTCTGGCTCAGATCCAAGGATAACTTTATCTTTGGATCTGAGATTTTCTGTGAAAGATCTGGTCCCATCAGATCCGGAGAGCTGCTAAAGCTGTAGTCTGCCTGTTGGATCCAAGGTGCTGCATTTAATTCCAAAGCTTTTGAGCCATCTCTGCACCTCGGGACCGTAGCACTGGATAGCTCGGCTCCAGCTTCCACCTTGGAGCAGGAGAGACATTCAGTTCAGAAGCTTGTCTTCTCAGATCCAACGTCCTCTCTCTGCTTAACTTCAAGGCTGCGAAGAAAGTATTTTCTGTCTCGACAGTTCTGATGGATCCATCCCCCTTGGATCCTAAATCTTTTACCATGATGTTTCAGTGCTCAGAGCCTCACCATCTCCTTCCACAGGGACAGCCAGTACCAAAACCTCAGGCTCCCACCCAGGGAATTGTAATCTCCTCTTTTGACACCTTCCCAGAGCACCCCAATGAGGAGGTCCCTAAGAAGAGGATGCGTAAGAAGAAACAGACTCCCTGGAGGAGTCCATCACTGAAGAGACAGATTTCGATGAAGGCAAAGGGTCCCCATGATTACCTCCTAAAGATGTCTCATTTGGAAATATTCTAGAAATTCTTAAACAGAGAGGGAGTTAGATGTCCAGCAACCCTACATCTGAGGAAGGTGTTCTCCTGGAGGCTTTTGGTACTGGACTGTCTTCCTCCTGGGTGACTCCACCCACCAGTGAGCTCATTGACTTGATCTCATTGTGGATGTGGAAGGACCCTGACTCAATAGAGCCAATTCCTCGCAGATCAGATAGGATAATGGCACCACCTGCGGATAGGCAGTTTTGGGGGAAGGGAGTTCCTGTTGATGTCATGGTCATTATGGTGGCCACTAAGAAGGAACTAGCCGAGGAAAGTTCCACTGTCTGTCCCCCAACAGGGAGTTGCAGGTGATGGACAGATTTGGGAAGCATGCCTGTGCTTCAACTACCATCGCTTTGAGGTCTCTGAACTATTTGGCACCCTTCACTAGACTACAGAGGGATTTAATCAAAGAGTTATTAAATACCCTCTTGGGTGCTGTTTCTGATGAAGTTCAGGCATCTGTTACTTCCCCGCTGACAACCGTACATTCCATAGCCAAGTCATCCATGAGGTTGATCTCACATGTAGCGGAGGGAACTTCAAGGGCAGTGGGTTCAGGCATTTCTATAAGCGGGCATGCCTGGATGCACCTCTGAGTTTGCGGAGCCTTTCAAGTCCTCTTTCGTTAATGCTCCTTTTGAAAGAACATCTTTGTTCAGCCCCAAAGTAAAAGACACCCTGTCCAGGTGTGAGAAAAGACAGAAAGACCTTGTCTGCCATGGGTGTGCATTTTTCAACTCCTCAATGAATCTTTTCCAGGAATCAACAAAGTGGTTAAAAAATGTAGTTCAAAAAGTCCCAGAGTCCTTTTCAAGACACACTTGGAGGAGGTTTTCCCAGAGGCAGAGGAGGGAGCTATAATGGACGAAGATGCCCTGCGGCAGAAGTGACCTGCAGAACCAGGGTTCCAGAGAATTGTTCTTTGACTAACCCTATCAGTGCTCCTGAAAGGAGGCCCAATTGTCCACCTCTGGAGGCAGTCATCCTTGAGTCAGAGAGCCTGGCTAGATATAACAAAAGATACTTGGGTGCAGACGATTATTTCCAGAGGCTATATAATACCCTTTTCCCTTTCACCTCCAATCTCAAGAAAAATCCCCCATGTTCCACCCAGTCAGAGGGAGCAAGTAGCAATTCGAATACAAAAGCTGCTAGAAAAAAGCGCCTTCCAGGAGGTCCTGCCAGACCAGATAGAATCCAGAATTTTCTCAAGGTTCTTTTTGGTGCCAAAAAAAACGGGACTGGAGACCAATTATGGATCTTTCCAAACTAGACAAGACAGTTCAAAGAACCAAGTTTCGGATGGTCACGATTTGGCAAGGACAACTGGATGTGCTCTATAGATGTTCAGGACGCATACTATCATATAAAGATGAACAGATGATCCAGAAGGTGCTTACGCTCCTGGCTGGGACCAATTTATTATCAATTCAGAGTACTGCCTTTTGGACTCACCACAGCCCCAGGGTAATTACCAAGTGCATGGCAGTAGTAGCAGTTTGAGACTGCAAGGATTCCGAGTGTTTCCTTATCTACACAACTGGCTCATTTCCACTCCAGCCAGACATCTACTCATGTGAAAGAGACAAGGTTCTTCAGACTTGCTGTGTTCTGGGGATAACCGTAAATATTGCCAAGTCTCATCTGCAACCATCTCAGAGTTTAGAGTTTATAGGAACAATTCTCAATACAAAAATAACCATTGCTTTCCTTCCATTGCTGAAAGTTCAGACTGTAAGATTCCAAGTCAAAAAGATAATCTGCAGCACCTTAATTTCTGCCCATATGGTCTTTCAGGCTCTGGGATCAATGGCAGCAGCAGTAACATTAGTACCACTCGCCAGATTTTATATGAAAATTCTTCAATGGATGTTAGCTGCTCAATGGCTGATTCTTAGTCTGTGTCTTACCAGATAAGAGTCACTCACACCTGCAAGAGAGATCTCAAGTGGTGGATTTGTTTGGTCCAGGTTCTACAAGGTCATCCATTCATTCCCCCTCAGCCCAAGACCTTAGTGACCAGGGACGCTACCCAGCTAGGGTGGTGGGCATTATCTGGGGAAGACAGTTCAAGGCATCTGGTTCCCTGAGGAGGCCAGTTTGCATATAAATGTCCTAGAGATGAGAGCAGTGCTGTTGGTGTTGCAGGCATTTCAGAATGCTCTCCCTTTGGGTACAATTTCAGTACAGTCAGACAACATGTCGGTCATCTGGTACATCAACAAACAGGAAGGAGACTCTGAGTGTGGCAGTGGACAATCTCTTCCAACCGCTTTCTTTTAGCAATGCACATTCTGGGAAATGCAGTGTGATAGCAGACAAACTGAACAGGTGCATTCTTCTACCGCATGAATAGTCCCTCATCAAATATTGTGAACATGATCATCTGTCAGTGGGGCCAGCCTTTCTGTGATCTATTCCTGTCTCCCTTGAACAACAACTGCAGCTGCCACTTTGCCCTAACCCTCCCACAGGGGGAATCCCCGAGGGATGCTCTATTTCACAACTGGCCCCCAGTCTCCTTTATGCGTATCCTCCCACTCCATTAATTCCCAAATTTCTTCAGAAAGCTACAAGATTGAAGAGCAAGATCATCGTCATTGCCCCTTACTGGCCTCAACAAATTTGGTTTCCCTTCCTTTGGCCTCACCTGATTCAACCATCTTCGTTTCTGGATCTGACTCTGGACCTCTTGTCTCACCCGACAGGCATGATGCATCCAGACATAGTAAATCTCAGGCTGGCTGCCTGGTTTCACAAGTTCCATTAATAGCCAGATGACCTGTGCTCTCTTCTCCTGTCTGTGATATTCTTTTGTCCTCCCATAAACCTTCCACCAGGAAACTATACTCCAGCAAATGAAAAAAAATGTGTTTTTTGAGCTCAAAAACATAATGTTGAACCTTTTACAGCCCCCATTCATAATATCTTGGAATTTCTAGTACATCTTTTTGAAGAAGGTGCTAGTTCTTCTACCATTAAAGTACAACTTGCAGTGATTTCAAATTTTCATGTTGGAATAAATGGTTCTTCTGTAACATCCCATAAGTTGAACAAAGGAATTTTGAAAGGCACTCTACTCTTAGACCCCCTTGAAAGATCCTACTCCCCCTTAGCACCTAAACCTTATGCTGCAGTCTCTTACACAATCTCCCTTTGAACCCTCAGCTACATGTGAACTCAACTATCTTGTATGGAAAACAATTTTCTTAGTAGCTATTACCTCTGCCAGAGGAATTTCTGAGATCCAAGCACTGTGCTCAACCCCCCCCATACTTGATTTTCCATAAAGACATAGTTAACTTATGTACCCAACCCATCAGTTCTTCCAAAGGTGGTGTCAAAATCCAATATAAATCAATCTATTAATTTGCCAATGTTCTTTCCCAAATTTTCTAACAAAGGAGAATATGTATTACATTTATTAGATGTTCATAGACAGTTGTATTTTTACTTACATGGGACTAAAACATCAGAAATTCTGATCATTTAACTAACATTGGGTAAACCATTTACCAAAGTTACTCTATCTAGATGGATAACAAACTGCATTTCCTTTGTGCATAACAAATTGGGCATTGCTCTGAGAAACCTGTTTGAGCCCATTCCACCAGATCCATGGCAAGTTCCTCAGTTTTTCAATCCAGAGTGTCCATGGATGATATTTGCGCAGCAGCTACTTGGGTTATTCCCCATACCTTTATTACTCATTACAAATTAGATCTGGTCTGTAGAGGAAGGGCATCTTTTGGCTCAGTGGTACTCAGGAATATCCTTCCTTGAGTGCACCCTGGAAATTGGGTAACTGGGGACTCGGTGCCATCAGGTGAGGACAGAATGAAAATTGACAGCATCAGATAAAGAAGTTTTGTACTTACCATAATGTTCTGTCTGTGTTGTCCATTTTCATTCTTCCTCAGCTTCCCTCCCACCAACCCCTGTCCTTAAGGCTTCTGGAAGAATGAGTGTTTAGAGGACCTGTATGTCCTTATTATTTACATTAACTCCAGATATAGTTTCTCCATGATGATTTCCATCTTTTACTTTTTACTAAGGCAGCAAACAAGATCTGAGTTAATTGGAGTCAATGCATTGTGGGTAACGCAGAAGCTCGAGAGTTTTTGGTTGCCATGAGCTTTAGCAATGGCCAAGTTGGATCCAAGGGATCGGATATGAACCCATCAGTTGAGGAAGAATAAAATGGACAACAGAGATGGAACGTTATGGTAAGTACATAATTTTTTTTCATTTAAATAAATGTATGATTGTGTTATAAGTGATTGTTTAATGGAGATGTTTCTTGTTTAATAAAAAAAGAGTAAAGAACAGAGTTTTGATGGAAACTCTGTGTATCATTTATATACACAGTAATGAAAAGTCTTATTGTGATACTTATTTTTTTCATTATTGATGTATGGGAACACGTTGCAAATTAGTAATATAATGAATAAATAACATTGTTTAAAAAATATCCAAGTACCTTCAATTGTCTTCCATGAAGTCTTTACTTCCACTTCACCTATTCTCCCACATTTGCTGCTGAAGACCCAGGAGAGGACAACTTCTCTAAATGGCAGAGTTACAGCCCTCCTCCTTATATACTAATTTATTGGATAATGAGCCTCATTAAGAAACTCTAGCAGGAACCTCTCTTGCCTTGTACATAATGTGTCTGTCTGCCTTAATCTAATAGATTTGTTTGCATCATATTTTTAAGAAATTCATGTATTTACAATATTTACAACAGTTCCATTAACAGTGACACTATTTGCAGTATTTGGTATTTTTATATCACTTTACATCACTTTGGAATATACATCTCACTGGGATGATTGATGAGGGGAAATGTTAGCTCGGCGAATCCTGTTTGGGCGTCTTGCAGACTACTACAGCACCAGAAATGTGAAGGAGACACTTTCTTGTTGATCTTAGCACCTTTTTGGCTTTCTATAAACTGTTTTAAGCTAATCACACTTAAAAAAGTAATTTTTACTGTCATTTGCTGTGTTTCTGCTGCATTGCACTGTTAATTCATTTTTACTGTGTGCACACTTGTTTTACCTGTTTAAAACTTAAAATTTAAACTAAATTTATTACTGCAGGCATCACACTCAAGTGCGACAACCTTTTCTGTGCATTACTACTGTTTTAAGTTGCTTTTTTCTGCCTAATTTCAAAGAAACCCCCCAAAATACAAACAAATACTATCTGTACTGCTAGTTTCCCACCCTTTCCTGTACTAAAATAGTCCGGATCCCAGATCTGCTGGTTTCAGGACTTTAGTTTGTGTTTCTGAGTGGTCCAAAGCTTGTTGTGCCAGTGGGAGGTCTTTCTGCTTATCATTGAGAGTGGTAAGCATTAGAGCAACCTATCTGTCACAAGAGGAGAGGTCTCCAGCTCTGAAATTTACCTTATTGGCTGTTTTGGGCTAATTCCTATCCCTTTCAAGTTTCTGAGTTAAAAACCTGTGTTTGCACGGGTTTGCGCTTGTTTTAGCTTGGCAGATCTCATTTGGGCATCATGCAGACTACTACAGCACCAGAAACAGAAGGAGAGACTTTTTTGCTGATCTAAGTACCATTTTGGCATTCTGTAAAGTGTTTTAAGCTAATTGCACTTAAAAAAAACTGTTTTTACTGTCGTTTGCTGTATTTCTGCTGCATTGTACTGTTAATTCGTTTTTACTGTATGTGCACTTGTTTTACCTGTTTAAACTTAAAATTTTAACTGAATTTATTACTGTAGACATCACAATCAAGCATGACAGCCTTTTCTGTGCATTACTACTGTTTTAAGTTGCTTTTTTCTGCCTAATTAAAAAAAAAATACAAAAAAATACTGTCTGTACTGCTCATTTCCCACCCTTTCCTATACTAGAATAGTCAAGATCCCAGATCTGCTAGTTTCAGGACTTTAGTTTGTGTTTCTGAGTGGTCCAGACCTTGTTGTGCCAGTGGGAGGTCTTTCTACTTATCAGTGAGAGTGGTAAGGATTAGAGCAGCCTCTCTGTTGCAAGAGGAGTGTTCTCCAGCTCTGAAATTTACCTTATTGGCCGTTTTGGGATAATTCCTATCCCTTTCAAGTTTCTGAGTTAAAAACCCATGTTTGCCCTGGTTTGCATGAGTTTGCGCATTGCGCAGCACTGCTTAGCTAAGGTTAAACTATTCCCGGTGCCATAAAGTTTGCTCTTCAGTTTTACCATTAGAACTAGTCAGTTTCTTAATTGTAGCACTTGAATCTGCTTTTTCCTGCTCAACACTGGTTCAGAACAGTTGAAAGCACTACATAAGCTACAATTTACTGAAGCACTCAACCTTTCTCATTACCTGATGACTATTAGTTTTTTTACTTATCTTTCTCAAGATACTTCGAGGAAACAGCCCGAGTACTTACAACCCTCACTGTTTGGAGGAGAAAATGATTACCCAGGCATGTCTAAGGGACAGCTCTCAATGTTCTCTTCTGTCTACCTGATGAATCTGGGCATCTTGGAGCAATGTAGCAATTGCCTCATGTACACTGACAACCCTCTCCTCCTACCACCCAACACTACAACCCGTGAGAGATGCATTTATCTAGCCAAATTGGAGGTAAAGCTCTCCAACCCAAGACAGAACTTGTCATTCAGGTGGAGAAGACAAACACTTGCTCCACACCACACTCACCACATAGTCCCATTACACCTACACCACCAAGACCCACAAATAGATACACAAAAACATTCTTGGAGGCTCTCAATAAGAATCTACCCAAGCAACAGAGATCTCCAAAGCAGAACCGCAAGTAATCTCCAGCCCTCATTACAACCCAAAAGACACATAACACACAGACTCAGTGTGCCACTCAACCACAGCCCATAAGGCAAAACAACGTACCTGACACATTGGTCATAGGTGACTCTATAGTCAGGCACACTGATGTTCCACTCACCAGAATAGACAAGGAGACGGTTACTGTTAGCTGCCTTTTGGGTGCCAGGATCCGCCACATAACCCACGCACTCAAGTCACTCCACAACAAGTACAAATATGATTCAGTCATTATCCATGCTGGTGTGAATGACTTGAGATGTACCTCCCTGGACTACATGAAAAGAGACATGGAGGAGCTCTCTGATCTTGTAATCCATGCAGGTATGACCCTAGCACTAAGTAGCATCCTGCCTTTCCCCAGAACAATACCGCACTACAAGGACAAAATGATTGACTTCAATAATTGGCTAAACTTCTGGTGTCATTCTAAGTGGATCCTGTATTTGTCTGCCTGGGGTGACATGGTTGCAAGCCATGGTGCTTTGCCAGACATGGCCTGCACCTGTTGCCCCTGGGATTCTGGATATTGGCTAAGGCTCTTGCCTCCCCTATAGTGCCTTTTTTAGGCAAGGTTCAAGAAACAAAACCACCACCATAACTGATACAGGCAAGCAAAAACTGAGGGTAATGCTACTCAACGCCAGAAGTCTAAACCTCAAAATGCACTCACTAGAGGGAGTTCTTAAAATGGAGAATATTGATATAAACAAACTCTACAACAGAAGGTAGAAACTGTTGCAAAAGAAAGTAAAATCCCATGAGTGGAGAAGCTCCCTGGTCAGTCTCAGCAAGAAGCTGAGAACCCTCATAAAATCCTCCAAAGCGAGCTATGAAAACAAGATTGCCACTGACTCTAAGGACAACCGTAAAGCATTCTATAGCTATGTCAAGAATCTCAATGGCAACACCGGATCTGCTCTGAGTTACAGCACAATGGCACAAAAATCATGGAACCAACTGATATCACCAACATCCTGGCTGATAGGGTCAGTGCTAACATTACCCCCCCACCACCACTAAACTGCTCATATCCATACCAGAAGAATGCAGTGCCCCTGCAATCACAACTGAACAGGTGAAAACTGCACTATCCAAAGCCAAGAACACAGCATCCATGGGACCGGACAATATCCCTGGCTGTGTTCTACATGAACTTCACAATGAACTAGCCCGCCACCTAAACACCATGTTCAGTCATAGCCTTACGACAGGCTTTGTACCCACTGAATGCTGCACAGCAACAGTTGTACCACTCCACAAAGGGGGAGCCACCACGGACCCCGGGAACTGTCGCCCTATTAGCCTGGTTTGGAAGGTCATGGAACGTATCATCATGGAACTCATAAACAAAGATATTGGTAACCTCCAAACTCTGGTCCCTACCCAGTTCAAGTTTGTGAAGGGCAGATTATGTCTCCTGAACCTGATCGACTTCTTTAAAATTGTCACCAAAGCCATGGACAAGGGTAAAGCAGTTCACACAGCCTATCTTGACCTCGCCAAGGCTTTCGACACCATCACCCATTCTGGTATCATAGATAAACTCACCAAATTGGGTATAAATCCGTACATCACAAGATGGGTTGCCAACTGACTCACTGACAGAACTTGCACTGTAAAAATTGCAGACTTCAAATCTGACTTCAAACCTGTAACAAGTGGAATACCACAGGGTTCAGTCTTGGGTCCTCTCCTGTTTGGGATCTACTTCTCTGAAGTACGGGCTAACACAGAGGGCTTCTGACTGATGAAGTTTGCAGATGGCTGCAAATTGGGTGCCATAGTCGAGTCCCCAAATGACGTGGACATCCTACAAAAGGGCCTCACTGAGACTGATGCCTGGTGTAAAGTGCATTGTCATCCCCTTTGGTAAAAACTCTGCACCCATGAACTACTTCATAGGCGGCAGTCCACTAAACGCTGAAGGTGTAATAAGAGACCTCAGGACTCAAGTGGACAGTAGTCTTTCCTTTGATAATCACATCACCACAGTAGTCAGGAAATCCTTGTACGTGGCACACTTCGTCACGAAAGGGTTCTCATCCAGGAAAAAAGAGATAATTGCCCCCCTCTACTTGGCTCTCAGCAGACCCATTATAGGGTACAACGCCCCTTTTGGAATGTACCTCACAAGACATCTGCAACAGCTGGAAAGGCCACAAAAATACCTCACAAAGAGGATTATGGGACTCAGATGCCCTACGCTGACCACCTCAAAAAACTCCAGCTTTATTCCATAGCATATCACCTACTCCGTGGTGATCTCTGCTTAACATACAAAGCTATATGAAACCCAGAGCTGTTGGACATGCTACACCTAAAGAAATCCCAATCCCTCAGTGCCACATACTCTAGAGACCTAAACCTCATCACCATAATTGACAGAACATGCTGGAGAGATAGTTTCCTGTCCCAGAGACTTCCCATACTCTGGAACAAGCTACCTATCTATGTCAAGCAGAGTTCTTCACTAGCACACTTCAAGAAGAATTTTGATGAGTGGATGGGTAATAGGAAATTCACCCCAGGAATCACTTCTGTGGCCCTGCTCAACAGGGGCACAGGTAAATAGCATCCTTGGGTGGCAAAAGCCAGGGAACCTTGTTGGCTAGGCTTACATAGGCCCTTGGGCCGATAGCATAGTACCTACCTATGAACCTTTGAAATTACTGCTGACATGTTCTCCTGTTCGATTCCCACCTGGAGCACATTCTTTGTGGAGTCTGCATGTCCTCCTTGCAGTCAAGTGACGTCTAAAGACATGCAGGTAGGTGCGTGCATGAATTGGTGTGCCTTCTTTGAAGGTTGGGCATCGGGCTGGCAACTTGGCACCGTAAAACTCCACTGCCAATCATTAGCGGACTGGAGTTACGCTGTGGCGACCCCTAACCGGGAAAAGCCAAAAGACTTTTGAAATGTTTATTAAGTCTGTTCAGTGTTCAGGTTTTTTAAATAAATAATGACAGAAGTAAAATGTCTGGATACAAACCTAAAACAAACAGTGAACAGTGACTCCAGGAAAATCATCAGATAAAGGAAAAGGAAGGTTGTTGTTGTGTCTTTCGGCTTTTCCCGGTTAGGGGTTGCCACAGCAGAATTCTGGTCCGCTAATGATTGGCAGTAGATTTTTACGTGCCGAGTTGCCAGCCCTGACGCACAACCTTCAACGAAGGTACGCCCATTCACGCATGTCTCCACACAGAAGACGCTTTAGCTGAGAATCGAACAGGACAATGTCTTACTGTGAGGTGCCAACGCTACTGCAGCACCACCATCGCAGTTATATTATATGAAAGTGGATGCCTTCTGTCTGCATATCATGCACTCTCATCTCTTTATCGTACTGACTTTTCTGTTTCAGCCTTTTGTATTCCCCCATCTGCAGCTAATGGACTTATGTTCCTGCTTACCTCTAGGGTGTAATGTCTTAGTTTCTCTATTCCCACATATTATTTATTCTTGTTCATCATTCACATTTTCTCTCTCTAGCTTTCCTTTGTACTATTTCGATCATTCTCTTTTACCCTTCTCTATGTGGTCTGCAAAACTGTACTTATTAACACATGCGCTACCTTATCAAGGCCTTGTATACTGGTTGCTGTCAGTACCCCACTGTCTCTATTGCCTGTTCCCCTTTAGATACATCCAAGCATCATGTTCACTCTACTAAATTAATTGTTACAGTAGACCTGATTATACATAGCTGCTGTTTTTATTATTCCCAGAGCTTACATCAAGGGATTCTTAATGTGTCACATTACTTTCTGTCTGAGATCCTTGTCTTATTTTGTATGTGTTTGTTTGCATTTGGTTACCAGGAAGGTCTGAATGGGTCATGCAAGACCCCTTTTTCACCAGTGACCCCAGGAGAAAAGCTCCAGAAACATGTTTTATAAGAGAAAAACATACACTGTAGCAGACCCTTTATGAGTGCAAACAATATTTGAATATAGATATTACAGACTCAGTATTGACTAGGGGTCCAGGTTTGTGTGTCAAGTAACAATTGTTAAAGAAGGAAAAGTAAGAAAAATAAGGAGACTGCAGTGCAGAAAGGAGTAGTTAGGATACGTCAGGTGTAGAAGAGTTGGAACAAGAGTACAAGAAGAGAAAGAAATCAAGAGTTAAATATTGACAAAAATGTAGGATACTAAAATTTGTAAACATGGGTGAGGGATGATTGCATTATTAATCTGCCTGATCAAAGCTACAGAAAAAGAGGTTAAGGATTTGCATGAATAGTTTTTCAGAAGTTATTGATGAGAGGAGAATCTGTGGTTTGAGAAAAGGAATAATGGGGGTGGGGGAGGTGCAACTGATTAACTAGCTGAGGAAGAGCTGGGACAGACTTTAGAGTTAAGTAGATGAGGATGGAGATTTTTCTTGAAACTTTTTTTGAGTTTGAAATTGAGAGCAGATGGCGTCTGGTTCCAGAGTTTGGCCACATGACAAGTACAAGGCTTCACCATGTGCATTTGAAGGTCTCTTGTGGGACAGTACCACTTCAGCAGTGAAATTAGAGAAGGACATTTGGATGATTGGTGTAGATCAGAGCGTATTAGCACATTTCTTCAATTCTCTGGCTCCCACATTCAGGGTTGCACTGGATGTCAGTCATTCATACCAGGGTGTAACATGTTTGGTTTAAAGCAGTGCACTCAACCGTATCCTCCTGGTTCATCCTTGCATCTTGTACAGTTTAGGTGTCAGTCATAACATTCTTCATAGCAGGGTTCCCGAATTCTGTATCAAAGAGGTTTAGACCTTTGTAGTAATATTAAATTCATCAGATCAGCAGCTGAGCTATACACCAGTACTGTTTCTGCTGCTTGGACAAAGACCACTGCATGTAGTAGAGCTACAAGTGCCAGTATTACTAATCTGCTAACCAATACAGGAAGTATAACAAACTTGAGGCCTAGCTGTCATTACTTACATGACAGCAGCATTGGGGGGGGGGGGGGGGGGTAAAACTTAAAAAGAAAAGAAAGAGTGAGTTTGAATAAGTGCTAAACATTTATGAAAATAGTTTCTCTAGTGTTATAGGGTAGCCAGTGTGGTAATTAGCAGTAAGGTACCTTATGTGATATCAGCCTGACATTCAGTTAAAAGCAAAAGGTTAAGGGATGATGACACCTGCGGTATGCCAAAATTTATTTTACCCCTGTCCTTTTATCATTTTCAAACTGCCCCTCAGTTAGTAGAGTATCAGTGTTATATCTTTTGCTGCTGATGTCTGAAAAGGAAGAAGGATCAATAATTCCCCAACCACCATTTTGGGGAATGATTCCTGAAGTTTGTGCTCCACACAACTTCCATAGCAGTAGACTCACTGGCTTATTCTCAAAGAAAGGCTCTTGAGTCCCTTAGAAAAACAATAGACATTGTTCTGTGACCCAGCTATCTGTCCTTCTCCTCTCACAGGTTCTATCATACCACTGAGAGTTGAAGAGATTTCTTGCTATCCTTTCAGTGACTGTCATCCCAATGGCATTAGATATTTGAATAAGTGTATTGTTTTAGAACATGTTATATGTAATAAAAAGGAAATCTTTGCATTTCTTGCTGAGGCAAAGGGAAGTGATATATAGTTTAAAGTTTGGCACTTAGTTTTCATCATTCATTCCAAATGTGGAATTAAGAATAACTGGTGAGATTATGTCTCTGGTTGATAAAAGTAAAACGTTATTTTTTTCAAGAAAATTATGTGTATTTGAATTTGCCAACTTTGATGAATTATAACGAACTTAATATTACTCCTCATTGCCTACTAGTATTTAAGGTACCATAGGTATCTATTGTTGACAGATATCCTGTGGAGGATGCCTTTGAAAATAAGGAGGTTGACTGCGGCACGAGTGTTCTTTAAAATGGACACAGATACAGACTTAGTTAGATCCTGTCAAAAATTATAAATTAGTCCAACAGAATAATGAATGTGTAACTGAGGTTAAAAGTAAACTATCTGTTGAGGAAGTAAATGGCATTTTAAGAAAATTATGATACATTGAAGGCTGCTGAGAAATAGATCTTAAAAGAGAAGTGTAAAATACAAAAGGATAGTGGAGACTATAACAATAATAAAGCATTCTTTGGCAATGATGTGGTTCTCATGCAAGAAATGTTAATAGCTGCAGAGGGACGAATTCTTCACTGTCCAACGTATCAAATGAGAGTGATGACTAACAACAGTTGAGAAAGAAGCACAAAGTCTTGGTTATATAGATACACTGTATAATAAAAATTCTGAAAGAAATAATAAAAGGCTTAACACCAATTTCATTCCAACTCCAGAAAATGCAACTACAGTGGAACTCAAGGACATGGTTATAATCAACAACAAAAGGTGAAGGAAATGCTAGAAATGTATGTACTATTTTTGTGCTGAGACTGTAGATGAACATGGAATTTCCAGGGTAAAGATGAATACCTTGAAGGTTTAGTTTAACCCTGTAACTGAACTGTGTACTTCACCACGTGATCTTCTGTGCACCACTTACTAAAGGCTCCAAACACATATTTGAATCTATCAGATTTCAAACCAATTCCATGATGTATGTGTTAACTACATGGTTAAAGTGTATTCCAACAGTGTTTCCTTGATTTCACCAGTTATAAATAGAATGTTTTAAAGTATATAGGAAATTGGATTTACTTCTCTATGTTGATGTACCACATTATCGAAACTCATTTTGTCGACACCATTACATCGAAAGCTCACTTAGTCAAACTCCAAGAACAGCGAAAATGGCTTCTGGGAATGTAACCACTTGGCCACCATTGAAAACCAGTAAAACGAAGCACACAAAACCCACCAAAGTGGGGGGCTGTGCCCCCATCAACTAAATATAGCAACTCTGGGATCACAGTAATGTGGGGAAAAGGACAAAGTTCTCCGTGGTGGCCAAGTGGTTACATTCCCGGAAGCCATTTTCTCTGTTCCAGAAGTTTGACTGAGTCAGCACTCGGTGTCATGGCATCGACAAAATGAGTTTCAATAATATGATACCTTGATGTAATGAAGTAGAACCAGGAAATTACATCTAAATGCCTTTTTGATAATTTGAATAATAATGCAAGTGAAAATTGCATTATGATTTTTTTTCTTGCAGCTCTGACATGGTTTTTAATAGTGGCAATATGATAGTAAAAATTATTTTATTCTGAAATGTAATAGCAAAGTAGTCAGTTATTTTGCAGCATTGCTTTCATTTCATGTTGAGGAACAATATAAAAAGTGTGTGAGACTGGGAAAATGCTTGTTATAATTTAACTAAGAATGGAACAGCTTGAAGGAACTGAGTAATAATTTAAGTTATATTGAAAAATCAGCAGATAAAGGCAGCACAATTGTTATGACTACTCGCCAATATTTTAGGATGTGTATGTTATATATAGAGGATAATATAACACAAAAAGTAGTGTCAGTGTAGTCTTATGAAAAGGCTAGTAAGGACTTAAGAGATTTGATTGAAGATGATGTAAAATTAGGCTGTTCTGTAGTCCTATCTTGCCTTCATTCTTACATATGGGTTCAGAGCCAATCACAAAGCTTGAAGTCTCTCAGTTGACTCGTGGCAAGGTAGTATCCCATAGTGCACTAGTAAGAATCCCCAGATCTTGTTTGCTGATGTCTAACAAAGTGATAGAAGGTATTTCCACAAGGAACAACAAAGATGAAAGGTCTCCACCCTACAAAAGATAAATACTATCTTGTCTTCAGATTCTCCAAGGATACATGGATGGGGGTAGGTGGGTGGGTTCGTAAGAATAAAGGACGAGATGGACTACAAACATGGAATGTTATGGTGAGTACATGACTTCTTTATGTTCTGTAGTCCTATCTCGCCTTCATTCTTACATATGGGATAGCGTCCCTAGCACCTTTTTCTTCGGTGGCTCACGAGAATATACTCCTAAGAACCGTGGAACCAAAGGAGGCTCTACCCCTTAAGGCCAAATCCAATTTGTAATGAGTAATAAAAGTACGAGGGGAAGCCCAAGTTTCTTCTGCACATATACTGTCAGTTGGGACTCTGGCTTGAAAAGCAGCAGATGTGAATATGGATCTGGTAGAATGAGCCTTAATTTTAAACGGGAGTTCCTTGCCATTGGAAGAGTAAATAAACGATATACAATTTGAAATCCAATTTAATAATGTTATCTTAGAGACTGACATACCTTTTCTTGTCTCAGAAAAAGATACAAACAATTGGTCTGATCTCCTAAGCCCCATGGTGCTATGTAGATAGAACTTTAACTGTCTGTGAATATCAGATTGATGAAACTTATATTCTGCGCTGTTTGAATGATTAGGAAAAAAGACTGGCAGTTAAGTAGTTTGATTCAAATTAGATTGAGAGCAAACCTTGGGGATGAAAGACGGATTTGTACGAAGGGAAACTCTGTCTCTATGAAAGATCAAGTAAGTAGGTTTGACTGACCGTGCTTGTAACTCTTGACACTCTTCTGGTGGATGTAACGGCTACTAGAATAATGTTCTTTCATGAAAGGAACTTCAATTCACAAGTATGTGCGGGTTCAAAAGGTGGGGAAGTAAGTTTGGACAGAATGAAATTTAGATCCCAAGGAGATACAGGTTCCTGAAAGGGAGGTCTCAGCAAGGTAGTGCCTCTTAAAAAGATTTACACAATCTGTGAGCCATAAGATTAGGTTCATGTTGTCCCAAATGAAAATTGGAGATCGCTGCCAATTGAACTTTGGTTGTAGCAGCAGCTGATCCCTGATGAAGAAGTTTGGTTAGGAATTCTAACACCAAGGAAATGGAGGCTGTGTAAGGATCTATGTTTTTTTCCTTTGCCCAGATAGAAAATCTTTCCATTTGCTAGTGTATAATTTTCTTGTAGAAGGCTTGTGAGAAGATGCGAGGATATGAGTAACCTCAGGTGAGAAATCATGAAGCCTGACTAGGGATGGAAGTGGAGCAGCCATGCTGTCAAGTTGAGGGTGTGGAAACAGGGGTGGAAGGTGTCTGACGTGTGTCAGAAGGTCTGGTACTGGGTCCAGAGTCCATGGATCATCCAGAAGGTGAGGCTCGAGAAAGGGGAACTAAATCTGATGAGGCCAGTAAGGAGTGATAAGAATCATTCTACTTCCCAAGGTCTTTTTTTTTGGATCACTTTCGATAACAGCGGAAAGGGAGGGAATGCATAAAGAAGTCCTGGGGGCCAATTGTGAACAAGTGTGTCTCTTGGTGTCTCCCCCAGGGGAGGGATAAGGGAGACGTAGCTGCTGCATTTGGTGTTGATTGGACTGGAAAACAGATTGCAGCAAGGCTGTCCCCTTTTGTGGAAAATCTGTTCCGCGACTGTCTGATTCAGTGACCACTCGTGAGGCATCAAGATTGCCCTGCTGAGCTTGTCGGCTATCACATTGGTTGTCCCCGGGATATGCATTGCAAGATATCTCCCACTGCCAAACACGAAGAGCCTCTCGACACTAAAGGATTCTCATATGTTGTCTGGCTAGTGGAACTAGAGTTATAGTAGAGGTCATGGTTCCTAGAAGTTTGAGCACAGTCTTGGCTTTGACTCTGTGTTGGGGAAGTAGACTGTATATCTGTTGTCTCAGATTTTGTATTCTGTCTGCAGGAAGACGAGCCATCATGGCGACTGTGTCTAGTTCTGCACCTATAAAAGTCACATATTGAGAGGGCGACAAGGCAGACTTTTCCCAATTTATCGTAATCCTTAGCTGAGTGCAGAGTTGGATGGTTGAATCCCTGGCTTGTAGAAGTAGGTGCCTGGTGGTGGTAGACAGGAGCCATTCGTCCAGGTACGGAAACACTTGGAATCCAAGACGTCTTAAGTGAGCCGTCACTACTGCCATGCATTGGGTGAACACCCTAGGGGATGTGGTGAGACCAAAGGGCAGAGCATGAAATTGGTAATGACTGGCTCCCAGCTGAAAGCGTAAACGACTCCTCGATGCTCTGTCCATTTTTATGCAGTAGTACGCATCTTGGAGGTCTATGGAGCACATCCAATTGTCTTTCCTTAACAGAGGGAGTATAGATTGCAGTGTTACCATTCAGAACTTGGACTTCTTCACTGATTTGTTTAATTTGCTGAGATCCAAAGTGGGCCTCCAGTCCCCTGTTCATTTTGGCACCAAAAAGAACCTGAAGTAAGTTCCGAATCCTATCTGGTCTGTGGGGACGGTTTGGATGACTCTCTTTTGAAGCAACTTTTGAATTTCTGTAGTTGCTTGATCCCTGTGATTGGGTGGAACATCTGGGATTTTCTTCATGGTATGAGGTGGAAAAGAGAAGGGCATGGAGTATCCTCTGGAAATTATTCTTTGTACCCACTTGTCTTGGGTGATGTCATGCCAGGCTTCTGGATGCAAAGATAAAGCGACCCCCGACTTGCTCCAGAGAAGCACAGTTGGCCCCCTCTTCAGGAGTGCCGATAGGGACTCCACAAAAGGAATCGCAGTCATCCTGGTTTTGCGGACCCACTGCCTCTCTAGGGTGACATCTACCATTACTTCCTCCTCCTCTGCCTCTGAAGGAGGAATCACCCTGTGCATCCGGGAAAAATCTCTGAGATTTCATGAACCACATTTTCCTGCCTCTCTGACCCTTAGGATATGCTCTAGAAGGGATGGAAAAACGTACTCCCATGGCAGAGAGAGTTTTCCCTTCCTGCTCACACCTAGTGAATGTATCTTTTACCTTTAGTCCAAACAGAGAGGAACCGTCAAAGGGGGCATTGGTAAAAGTAGATTTGAAGGGCTCCACAAAGTTACATAAACGCATCCAGGAGTGTCTCCTAAGGGAAACTTCTGAACCCACTGCCCTACTCGCTACATCTGCTGCATAAGATATCAGCTTCATGGAAGAGTTAACAATGGAGTTTAAGGTGGACAACTGAGCAGTAGCCTTCTCAGGGACTCCTTCAGCTAATGTACCTTGGAGAGTATCTCTTAGCTTTTTTATGAGATCTCTTTGAAGCCTAGTAAAATGGATGAGGTAATTCAGCGATATGAGTGTAAATGCCACTGAAGAGAAGATAAGCTTCCCGTAGCTATCCATCGTTTGAGACTCCTTGTTCGGTGGATGGACAGATGAAGTCTCCACTAGTTCCTTCTTTGTGGCTGCCGCCACCAGCTTGGCATCTACAGGCACACCTTTAGTCAAAAACTCTTTCTCTTTGGGGGTTGAAAGAAATTTGTTGGGCCTTCTGGGGACTGGTTCCATGGCATCAGGAGTTTCCCACACCTTTCGACTGACTAGGATTGGCTCTGAACCCATATGTAAGAATGAAGGGTGAGATGGACTACAAACATGGAACGTTATGTTGAGTACATAACTTCTTTTTTGCTGTCTTCTCATAAAATTAAGAATCTAATTATACAAGAACCCTTTTCTGCCTTAATTGCATACTAATGCTATATAAATCAACCCAAAAGACTGATTGCCTCCAGGTGTGGAGGCTTCCAGGAAAGTAGAGGAAAGGTCATAAATACTTATTTAAATATATTTAGGAATAAAGTTTCATCTTTGACTAAGGATTCAAATGACTTGTTAAAAAGGTTACAGTCTGTTGAGTTTTTTAGATGTAAAAGAACATATATATTTTGCAACAACAGAAGTTTCAAGTTTATAAACATCTATTAATTATGAGCATGGTGTTATGATTGTCCAGTACTATTTTGATTCTAATGAGACACAATCTTATGTTTTACATTTAATTGAATTTTGTTTACATAATATATATTTTTTTGTATTTGATGGGAAATTATACCATCAAATTAAAGGTACAGCTATGGGGGCATGTTTTATTCCCACATGTGCTAATTTGTTTATGGTTTTTTTTGAAGGGCAAGTAATATATAATTTGGATTTTTTGAGCGTAGAGTTTTAGATTATGTTTGTTTTATAAGTGTATTTATTGACTTTTTTTACAAGGAACTTCCAGCTGTATCATAAGATCCCATTTTAAGTGGAGGCCCAGGGAGAAAAGCTCCATTTAACAGAGAAAAAAATTCAAACACATTATATAAAAATACATTTCAAAAATAAACAACAATATTGTAAGGCATAGAGATATACTAAAGTATGTTACAAAGAGAACAAAGTAAAGCACTGTATACATTCTGGAGAGTGTCCTTTTGGCAAGTCACAGTAGTAATAGGTAAAAATCATGTGTTTAGTTTAATTGTAACTATAAAGGGGGAAGAGAAATTAGATTAATAAAAATGGGAAAGAGGTGACAGAAAAAGGTTATGTAAAGTGGCAGGGAGGGTAGTAGAGCCAAGTGAAGATGAGGAAGTGGCGATGAGTAGAGAATCTATGCAGATAGGGGTGGAGAAAAGTAGATGACTTATTTTTATGCATAGGCGATTAAACAGAATTTCAGGAATTTGTTCAAGAATTGCATCAAAATTCATTTGATTTAACATTTGCATGTGAATATTATAGGTTCATAGGTAGGTGCCCCGAGGGCATTTATAAGCCTAGCCAGAGTGTGTCGGCTTTCGCTGCCCCATTGATTAATTAACTGAGCCTCTGTCAAGCAGAGCCAATGAAGTGATCCCAGGGATGTATTTTCTGTTACCCATCCACTCGTCAAGGCTTCTCTTGAAGAGTGTTAGTGAGGGGCTCTGCCTAATGTAGTTAGGAATTTTGTTCCAAAGCATGTGGAGTCTCTATGGCAGGAATCTATCCCTCCTACTCAAGTAGTTTTCCCAGTTAATGGTAGGGTAATTGAAATCGTCCAATATCAGGGTGTTCGGTAGGACCTTTATGTTTTCCAGTGTCTCCAGAAAGGTGGAGTGGTGGTCCTGGGTCATGGAGGGTGATCTGTAGCAGGCCACAATTTGCATTGCAGATTTGCCCAGTGTTAGTTGCACATGGATGATCTCAGAGGTATCATGCTGCGCCACTAACCTGGAGGTGTGGGCATCCTTGATAAATATGGATACACCTCCTCCTTTTGTGTTTCGGTCCATGTTCTTTGGCCGAAATGTGTGGTATGAGTTGTTGCCCAGTAGTGCTGGAGTGCTCGCTGGAGCTTTGAACCAGGTTTCACTTACTGCACAGATGTTGATGTTCTCCATACTTAGGGTGCTTCGAGCGCATGCATTTTGAGATTTAAACTCCTGGCGTTGAGTAGCATAAGCCTCATTTTTTTACTTGTGCTGTTTACAGTGAAGGGTTTGAATTTTGAGCCTTGCCTAAAAAAAGGCACTATGGGGGCAGCAAGAGCCTTGGCCAGTATTCAAAAGCCAAGGGGTGACAGGTGCAAGCCGTCTCTTGCGAAGCAACGCAGCTTGTTGAGCATGTCATCCTAGGCTGACAGGCACTGGATCCCCTTTGATTGACACCAGAAACTTAGCCAGTTGTTGAAATTGATCATTTTTTCTTTATACTGAGGTATCATTCTTGGTGAGGGCAGGATGCTAGTCAGGGTCATACCCGCCTGAGCTACATGATCAGAGAGTTCTTCCATGTCTCTTTTCATGTAGTCCAGGGAGGTATGTCTCAGGTCATTCACACCAACATGAACAGTGACAGAGTCATATTTGCACTTGTTCTGGAGTGACCTGAGTGCTTGTGTTATGTGGCAGATTCTGGCTCCTGATAAGCAGCTAACAGTAACCTTCTCCTTGTCCAGCCTAGTGAGTGGGGCGTCAGTGTGCCTGACTATCGAGTCACCTATTACTAGTGTGTTAGGTATGTTATTTCACCTTAAGGGCTGTGATTGTGCGGCACATTGATTTTGTGTTTTATGTGTTGTCTGGTTTGTGATGGGAGGTGCAGGTTTTGTGGGTGTCTGCTTTGGAGCTCTCTGATGCTTTTGCAGGTTTTTATTTAGAGCCTCCGAGTATGATTTTGTATATTTATGTGTATTTTTTGCCAATGCTGGTTTAGTAGGTCTATTTGAGGCTGGAGGTGTGGTGCAAGTGTTAACCTTCTCCTCATGACTGTCTGTTCCAATCTTGGGTGGAGAGACCTTAGCCTTCAGTTTGGCTGTATAATTGTATCTCTCGCATATGTTAGTCTTTTGTGGTAGGAGGAGAGGGCTGTCTGTGTACATGAGGCAGTTGTAACATTGCCTCAGGATACCCAGATTCACTAGCTGAACTGGAGAGTACACCTGAAGTTGCCCTTTGGTCATGCCTGAATAGTAGGGTGAGCTGCTTAGTCGCTTGGTTGGTGAGGGGTGGGCTGTCAAGGGTCGGGGTATATTAGTGCTTGCTATTAGGTCTGAGCAAGTGCTGGACTGTAGGATGCTTTTTGAGTGCTTAGGTTGAGAGTTAACTAGTTTCAAGTGAAAAACTGAAGAGGAGACTTAGTGGAGCCGGGAATAATTTAACCCTAGCTAACCGGTGCTGCCTGGCACACAAAACCATGCAAATGCGTTTTTTAAACTACTGACTTCTGGGCTGGAACCAATCCTCCAGGGACAGATGGCTGCTCAAAGTTCCCCCCTCTCACAGGTGAAAAGAGAAACTTCCCTCTATCCAAGTAAGGTATGGGCAATTCAGAAACTTGTAACACAGCCCTGAATTCAGCACTAGCCTGAAAACTGGACTATACTAGCTTAGAAAGGCGGGAAACAAGAATTTTTTTTTTTAAAAGATAGGCAAAAACAGCGATCAGAAAAGGCTATCGCACTTTAGTATATAGCCTACAACGGTTAAATAATTTATTTAAACAAAAAACAACTTTTTAAAAGTGCAGGCAGTCAAATAAGTACAATATGTGAAAAAAACAAGCTTTTAAATCACAATAAGTGCTGGAAAAATCAGCATTTAGGCAGAAAACAGTTAAGTACAGCAAGAAAATACAGAAAACTGATACTCAATCACTCCAAAGTCTCTCTTTTAAGCTAGAAGGCTTGTATCAGTTTAAGGCTTTCTAGTGCTTTCCAGTAGGTTAGTTACAGGAAAGATGGGAAACAAGAGCAGATGTGGTCTTTTAAACCAGAAAGTTGAAAGAGATGGGCAACTTCCCGAATGATCAATAAACTACAATTCCTGGGCCAAGAACCACTCCTCTTGTGGTAGACAGGCTATCTAGCACTTACCACTCCCACTGTTGAGATAGTCAAATAAATAATTTACACCCATCTTTGTTTAAATAGAATACTTGACAGGAAACAAAACTATTTAGAAAAAATATGGTTTCCGTAACATATTTACACAGTACTAATTGCCACCGTGAACATACTTTACCATATAGGGAATTAATATATGCTCAGTAGCATGTAGTAGATGGATTGATTTTCAGGAAAAGGCTGCATCTATTCTTCAGTGTCTTTTAAACTGTGGACACAAAAAATGATACTTAAAAAGCATATTGGAAGAGCAGTACTATGTCTAGATATGATTTAATAAATTATGATAAATGTTTTTTCAAGAACAGTGCAGGCATCATACATTCCATCAGAGCAAAACTGTGTGGCAGACTTGATCGATCTGTGGGGAGTTCTTCAAGTAGATGAACAATCAGCTGGCAAGATTCTGCTTCAGGGCTCCATGCAGGAAGGCCTGGAAGACAGATGCCTTTTCCTTTCCTTGAACAGGAATAATCTGTAATGCTTTTCCACCCTTTCCACTGATATCCAGGGTATTTCTGAAGATTCATAAGGAATCCTCCCAAGATCATTGTGCTGACTCCCTTTTGGCCCAGGCAGTAGTGGTTCTCTCTTCTTTTGGAAATGGCCAGGGGCTGTTACCACAACCTTCCTAACAGTATGGAAATACCAATGCCAGATCAGGGGTGTTCAATACACTCCCAGCCCCCATCAGCTTCAAGTAACTACCTGGATGATAGGGTCTTAATTCCCTTTAGGCACTTGTTTACAGAGAATGTGCAGGAGGTGCTAATGGAGACAAGAAAGCCTGTTACTAGAAAAGCATATACTAGCAAATCAAAAATGATTTTTAGTTGGTGCCAGCAGCATAACCAGCACCCATTCTGGGCTAGTTGTTCTCTGGTTTACAATATTTGTGTGAGTTACTATCCTATGGCTTTTCTTACTCCTAATCAAGGTTCATTTATCGGCCCTTTCAGCATGTTTGCATATGGATCCCCCTCTTTCAGTGTATTCTCAGCTCAAAATGTTTTTGAAAGGGGGCTTTGTGTAGAGGCCACCAAGAAAATTGGTGCTCCCTCCTTGTGATCTTAATTTTGTGTTAGAGGAGCTAACACTTGCTTCATTTGTACCATCTAATCTGTCTGACTTGAAGATGTTCTTCCTGTTTCAATGTTGCAGTCCTAACTTGTGAGATTTCCCACCATAAAAGCCCTTGGCTGGCCTGACTACCAGAGAATAGTTTCCCCCCTGCTGGAGCCAGCAGATGCACTATCTGACATCACTATGCTTGAGTATAAGGGGAGTCAGCCAGTGCCATGACCTCAGTTCTTTCTTGTCTTTGGAGCCCAAGTAGAGTGACAGTTGGTGCATCAGTCAGCCCACAACAGAAAAAGAAGACTCCAGAAAGACAAGTACCCCATTGGGAAAACATTTATGTTTCATTTGACTAATGTCAGAGAAAATTAGTAATTGTCTCCACTGTGGCAAACAGGTAATACACTGGGACTTCTACTCTTTTTGTATTACTTGCTTGGGACCAGAAGACATTGTCCCCAACTTTGCTCAGAACAGTTATGCATAGGGCTGAAATTTTAGTGAGTCGTCAAGCCTCTTATGTCCAGTGGTGTCTGCCAGTTGAGTTAAAATAGACATTCCTAGGAAAAAAAAAGAGATAAAGAAAAATGCTCCAGGTTTATGGCCTCCGACAATGCCAACCTGGTATAGGCCAGTTCTTCTAGGTTTGTTATCTGTGAAGAACTTGAGCCATTTTTGCTGCCCTTTCCCCCGACCAAGGTGGTGGCACAGGCCTCTATTGAAACCTATCCTGAGTCCAGTTTGTCTTCTGGTCCATCAATATCTTTTCAAGTCATAGGACTCTGTTCATCAATTGGGTCAGGACTGCTCTGCAGGCTCTGGCTTCCAACAACTGTGCGAAGTCTGACAACAGTTCTTCATGTTGCCAGGACGTTGCAACAGCCTTTCGTCTATGGGAGTCAATTCTCCATTCTGAGCCAGAGGTCAGCCACAGATCAAAACCTAAGCTCATTTATAAGAATGCGGCTCCTGCCTGACCTCAGCCTAGGCCTACTGGCTCCCATTCCCAGGCATACCAACAGGATCTTGTGAGGTTAACTGAAGATCTAATCTCTCTGCTTAGATTCAGATAGCCTTCACCTGAGATGTCTCCAGGTAAAAGAAAAGGAGAAACCCCTCCCAGAAGACTTTTCTGATTCCTTTGACTCAGACAATTAGTTCAACCAAGAGAATTCTACCTTTGAAGAGGGTGCCTCCATTGCCTCTTTTGGGTATTCAGATGCAGAGGAGAACCTTGCATCTGTCTCCCCTACTGAGGATATTTCCTTTTTGAAACTCTACACACCTTGAGGGTTAGAACAGTTCAAGTGGGAAGCACAAGACTACCTCAATCAATGAAAGAAGTAGGGAATTTCTTGACCTCCCTGAATACAACCCCCTCATCATTCCTTCTGTCTTACAGGTGGTAGATGATATATTCCATAACTCCTCTTTAAACCCAGACTCCCTGCCTCCTGCCCCTAGAATGCCTGACAGGTTTTATAGGATTCTGGATTCACACAAACATCTCTCTAAAAACCTTGTGGCAGACCCCAAGGTTGTGACCCCAGACCCAAAAGGAGCAAAAGCTAGCTCTTACAAAAAAACCCTTGTCTACTGACAAGGAAAATAGAGCCTTCAACAGATCTGGCAAAAAGATTTACACATCTGCTACTCTCGCCATGCTTAACTTGAACTGCCATTTTCACATGGTTAAGTACCAGGAAACTATTCTGTATCAGATGAAGTAAAAACTGAAGAGCATGGAGAACAGGGGTCTCTCTAAGGAGTTATTAGACCTTTGTAATGACTGTTCTCAGGTAGCCATGGATCCCTATCAGATTATTGAAGTTTCAAAACTTCGAAATTCATGTGACTGAAACCATATGATCGAAGCTTTTGAAACTTTAAACGTTTTGAATGTAGATCTCTGTACAGCACAGAATGGGAAATTTACCATTTTCCTCACTGTAGTGCAATCTTGGAGTTGGTATTAGGGTTGCCACCTTTTCAAATGGCCAAAGTGGGAAATTTTCAGGACACACATCAGATTTTACAGGCCGACACATACCCATGGTCAGTACAAAGGATAGAACTTAAATGTTTTGCCTAAATAAAAGCTTATTCTTGTAGCAGTTTAGTTGCTTATTCTGTTTCTTGTAACATTTAGGTATTTTAGATACAGAAATAACTATTTTATGCAACTATTGCATAAAATATGGGACATAATTATGTCCTACAATCTCAGGACATTTGCCATTTTTAATATTTTTTGTCAGGGCACAACTGCCCAAAGAGGAACTGTCCCTCGCAAAGTGGGACAGGTGGGAACCCTAATTGGTATATTTTATTAGTAGGGGGGTGTGGGGGTGGAGGGGGCTTGCCCTCCCCCTGCAAAAATGTAAAAAAAAAATTAGTTTTTATTATTTTTTTATTTTATTTTCGAAGTTTTAAAACTTTGATCATATGGTCTCAACCATATGAATTTCAAAGTTTTGAAACTTTGTTAATCTGATAAGGATCTGTAGCCAAAACTCCCTGCACTTCGGCTATGATGCTATGGAAGCTTCCAGTAGGTCTGCAGCTACAGGTTCTATCATAAAAAGACATGCCTAGCTGTGAGAGCAGTCCCACCCAGACCATGTCAAATCCAGCCTCCTGGACACCCTTTTGGATAAAGACTTTCTGTTTGGTCCCAAGACTGAACCTGTACTCAAGAAAATGGAAGATAAGGCCAAGTACATGCAGACTGTTAGGGACTTTCTTCAAGTCCAACCTCCTCGTGTCAGCAGAAACTACCCTTCCAAACAGTGGTCCTTTCCATCCCTTTTCAAGGTCAGGCAAAGAAGACGCCATAGGGAAAGGAGCCAAACACAGTACCAACAGCCCAACCAATGCCATTCAGAACCCATTAGACCAGGGGGTCCACGCTCAGAAGCCCCTAGCAGGGAACAACCATGACTAGGACATGGGACTCCCTACCCCCTCCCCTCCCTGTCCCACCTCTGTCCATTCCCCTCCCAGGAAAAGGGTGGAGGCTGTCACTATTCCACAGAGTCTGGACTCTCATTACTGCAGACCAGCAGAGTCTAAAAATTATTTCAAAGGGTTACAAGCTCAAATTCACGCAACCCTTATATCTCTCTAACTTCCCAGACATTCCACCAAGCCAAAAATCTGAGGACCTGACCCAGTTAGAGTTACTTTGTGCTCTGGGCTCTGTGGAACCAGTACCAGAACAGCTAGAAGGAAGAGGGTTTTATTCCAGACACTTCCTGGTACCCAGAAAAGAAGGTACATGGTGGCTAATACTAGACCGGTCAGGCCTCAACCAATTCCTGCAGGTTAAAGTTCAACATGCTAACCCTTCAATAACATCTACCCATGATCTCATCCAATGCTTTCATGGTTACCCTGGACCTAAAAGATGCATACCTTTAAATACCCATAGAGGAATCACACAGAAGCTGCTTATGCTTAAGAGCAAGTACCTGGCACTGTTAGTTCTTTGCTCTGCTCTTTGGCTTGTGTACTTTTCCCAGGGTCTTCATAAAATGCCAAGCCCCACTTATAGCCTTCTGCAGAACAAAGGGGATCCAAATTTACCCATATATGAATAATTGCCTCACCCAGGCAGTGAACATAGTAAAACTCAAATCGAACCTGCGTTTCACCAAAAAAACTTTAGTCTCTGTGGGGTTCACCATCACTGCACAGAAATTTCAGACATACCCCAGTACCAGCATTGTGTTCCTGGAAGCTGTACTGGATTCATCCCTCCAGAAGGTCTTCTTACCTCATGACAAGGTTTCTTTCCTGACCCTGTACTTCAGACAAATCATGAGCAGGGATTACCTCACAGCCAAGGAGTACCTCATGGCCCTGGGTTATATGGCCTCTTACATCGTCATGATTCCCCTACATCAAGAATGTGTGGTCCCAACATTTATAGGCTCTCACATCCAAGATAAAGCTGATTCCTTGCCTCAGGAAAGAATTTACCTGGTCCCCCAGGCATGCTCCCTTAATTCAGGACTCTCCTTCAGATTCATCCCCCAAGAAAAAACTCTGACTACAGATACATTAGAAACAATATGAGGAGTCCAATTCAGCTACCCCCAGACTCAAGGCAAATGGGACTCCAATTTCAGATGCAAACACGTAAGTCTAAAAGAACTTATGGCAGTCCAAAAAAGCCTGATAGCCTTGCAAAAGGAATGAAAGCCTGGAGTACTAGTAATGAAGATGGAAAACACCATGGTTATGTTGTACATAAACTAACAAGGAGGACCCACTCTTAACTGCTTTGCTGCCTAGCAATGGAGAGTTGGGAAACAGCACACTCCCTAAGGTTACACCTTATGACACAGTGCTTGCCAGGTGTACATAACCAACTAGCAGCTCACCTCAGCACAAGCCTGCCAGACCCCCACAAGTGGCAACTGCATCGGGAAGTATTTCTCAGCATAGCCATAAAATGGGGTGTGCCATTAATATACCTTTTTGCCACCAAAGAAAATGCTTACTTAAAAATATTTTGCTTCAGGGACAAAAATAAGTCGGCCTGGAAGACAGATGCTTTCTCTTTTACTCAGACAGGTCTTTTCCTCTATGCCTTCCCTCCATTACCACTACTCCCCAGGGCATTGCTAAAGATAAGAGAAGAAGAGCCAAGAGTAATACTAATAGCCTCAGATTGGCCCAGACAGCACTGGAAAGCCTCTGCTACTCAGCTTAACCAACACAGAACCATGGCAGCTGCCACAGAGAATGGATCTATTAACACAGGACAAGGGCAAGATTTTACACCCCAACCTGTAGACACTCAAATTGTAAGCATGGATGATACCTTGATTTCAGGAAAAGAACCTCTGCTTGACAAGCAGGTCTTGGATATTCTAAAAGAGGCTAGGAGACCAAGCACAAGGAAATCTCACTCCACCAAATGGAAAAGATTCACCCTTTGGTACAGACAAAAAGAAAAAAAACCTCAGTTAGCCAAGATTCCTTTCATTCTGTCTTATTTGGCCAACCTTTTTGACAAAGGTCTGTCTTATTTCTCCATAAAAATCTATCCTTCAGCTATTTCATCTTGCCTACCTTCTCAGCCTAATCTCTTTTCACACCCCCTAATGAAACAGTTTCTAAGAAGGCTGACTCATATTAGGCTTTCCAGAAAGCCTCCAGTTTCACCCTGGGACCTCAGTTTTGTGTTGGAGAAGCTTATTCTTCCACCCTTTAAACCAGCTGCTTTCACTGAGTTAAATTGTTTAACCTGGAAGGGTGCCCTCTTACTAGCTATCACCTCAGCTAGAAGAGTTTCTTTGCTTAAAGCCCTCGTGTGTGGAACCCTTCATCATCTTCCACCCACACAGTCTCTCACTTAGGACTAACCCTTCCTCTATGCCCAAGATGGTAACAAAGACCTCATTAAATCAATCCATACATTTGCCTACTTTCTTCCCCAGTCCCCAAAACAAGAGGGAAAGGATCTGTCATTCCTTGGATGTGCATAGGCAACTGCATTACTAATTGAGCAGAACCAAGAGTATCTGGAAGTCAGACCAACTGTTTGTGGCCTTTGCCGGTAGCTGTAAGGGGAAACCAGTTTCTAAGCAAACCTTCTCCAAGTGGCTCTCCCACTGTATCTCCTTCTGTTATAGCCATCATGGTAAGAAACCACTGATGTTGCGAGGACACATTCCACCGGGGCGACTGTTACCTCTATTGCTTCTTTTAAAGGGGTGTCATGAGGGACATTTTGAAGGCAGCAACTTGGTCTTCAATGTATACCTTTACCAAACATTACAATATTTCTGCTTTTTCCAAGTCTAGAGCAGGATGTGCCACTGCCTTCTTGCAGAGCATCCTCAACTCACCTTAATCTTCCATTCCCCCTTCATTTCAGTTGTGGGAATCATCCCACAAGTTAGGACTGCAACAGTGAAACATGAAGAACATAGTGCATTTGTGTGTACTTACCATAAATGTAGATGTTTGAGTGTATTAACTGTTGCAGTATTCTTTCCCTGCCTCCCTCCCTCCTTCCCTCCTGGCCTACAGTATAGGCTGGAACATTCTACTTCTAAGTCAGGTTAACCCTCTTTTTTACTTCTTTTCCTAGATTACAGGGTCCCACACCCTTGGCCTTAGGAACACTCTGGGGGCTCCTACCTTCAGGAGCAGGAAAAGTACTGAGGTCATGGCACCAGTGGACTCCCCTTATATCCAAGCATAGTGACGTTGGTTAGGGTGTCTGCTGACTCTAGAAGGAGGGAAACTATTTTCTGATAGTTGGGCTGGCCAAGGGATTCCATGGTGGGAAATCCCACAAGTTAGGACTGCAACAATGTAATATACTGGAACATCCACATTTATAGCAAGTATACACAAATGTACTTTCGTAACATAGAAAATCATTCTATTGATTGCTCTGATCTCTGCAAGTACAGTGTCTGAGTTGAAACTCTTATGTTGTCAACTGTATCTCATTTTGCAGAGATGGGGTTTCTTTGAGAACTAATCCTTCTTTTATGCCTGATTTGGTATCCAAGTGTACTTTAAGCCAAAATATTCATCTTCCCATTTTCTTTCTTGAACCTAAAAATGAGGGAAAAAGTATACTGCATACCTTGGGTGTCCACATCCACACACAACTCAGAATCTTTCAGATCTTTGTATTAGTTATTCATTTCTTGTGAAGGTAAGATGAATGGACAGCTTATGTTAAAAAAGACAGTTTCCAAATGGTTGTTTCAGGCTGTTACCTTTTGTTATATTCATCACAACAGAACTATTCCAATCAGGGTCAAGACCATACCTCTCAACCTGGAAACATCAAAAATCTGGACAAGGCCCATGAAAAATAGGTACAAATCTGTGCACTGATTAACATCAAATTTGCATACATAATTATGTAATCCCACCCACTCCAATGGAGTTGTGGGATACTAACTTTCAAACACAAACTGAAGAACAGACAACCAAAATATGGCACCAGAGTCCCCCTGCAGCCATTCCAATGTCCCATTACTGTCTATTTTGCCCCATTTACCATAAACACTAATGTGTGCCTACTGCTTTACTTCTACAGTGATTATTTAGACTTTATTTTTACATTTTATAGCACAATGCACAGGCACTAATAGACATCTGCTAAACAAAGCTGCTAAACAAAGCAATACTGGCTCACAATGAAAACAGATTTGGCATTAAAACTTCTCGGCCTTTGAAACAGCATTGAAAGACACACCACATCCAAGGAAAATGCATCTGCCCAGTGGTGCATAAAGATTACCTTTGCGCTGTTTTCAAATCATTGGCCCCTCTTGCACACAAAACAAGAAACATAGTGGCAGGCTGCCTCTTTCCCTTAGAGATACAGGTGCTAGACCTGGCGTGCATTTCTAACTTCCATGCACTAGTCCAGGTTTCTCTTGAATAAGGTTAGGGAAAAGCTCTGCTTCACACAGATGGGAAACATGTTCCAGAAAAGGGGAATTCTCCAAGACATATACCTGACTCCTTTAGAGGTGGTGGGAAACTGGACCAACATGTGAATATTCACATGGACATTAAGAGAATTGCAATCTGCATACAGTTAGAAATCAAACTATAGCTGCATACAGGCTAGAAATTTGACATTAAAATTCAATTGCATTTAGCTCTTAAAATTCTCTACATTATAATGAAATACGTATCCTGTCAGGCTTGGTTCTGGTATCAAATAAAACATATCAGACTGTGCATTTTCCTTAAAACATCTGTAGAAATATTAGTTATTATCCAAGATTGTCAACTGAAACTTGGACAAACATTAACTCAATCACATCTTACAGATGTTAAAATATACAGACCTTGACTAATGCATACTTTTAATGGATTACCAGGAGCCATTTCTGACAATATCAAATTATAAAAGCATGCTTCAAACAGAAATAAGTAACACAAAAGAGCCATAAATTCTTTTAAAATGTGTAAACAGCAAAGTGGTTCAGCAGAAATTCATGTTTTCAAATGGTAACATAAATTAGATTGTGAGGCATAAACTCAATTTTATATTGCTAATTATACCATGAAAGATGATTAGTAATTAAAAAGCATGAATGTGATTGGTTGTTCATTAGTACATGTCAATGTAAATCAAGCATTCCCAGAGAATAAGGCCTGCTCCAAAAGCTCAAAATAACAGCAAACTTCTGCCACTGTAAATCATTGTAGATTAAAAATACAGCTCATTTTCTCTGCACTACTAACAAGAGAATCTAAATTAGCAGCCTAAAAATAAAAAAAATATAAAATACACCCTCTCTGCACTAAAATTATCCTGGAAATTTAGATAGCATATTAAAAACATATATTCAGGACCCCTGCACTGTGTTATTAAGGTGTGTTGAGCATCCTTGAGGACACAGCTTGATGAGTACACATTCTACTCAGTCCAAGAAAAACAAACTGACAGCAGCTATACTAAAACAGATGTACTATGGAAGTGACTTCACATACATAAGTGTGTGCATGAACACTAAGTGTATCAGGCAGCATCCATTGTTACAGTCAGTGAGAAGCAGCAATGGAACAAAAGTTAAGTTCTCTGATACAGTACCATTATTTTACAAATGTATCAAGTTTTTTTTTTTTAATAATGCCATTGTATAATCACAGTAAATCATATCTGTGTATAGGCACTACAGATTTACCCATGGCTAGTTGTGATTAGTTGCACCAAATATGGGTAAATCCTACATTATCCACAAACAATAATGATATACACTTATTTAACAGATTTCAGAAAAGTTAAAATGCTCCTGAAAAACTCATAGATTTAAGTATCTCAGCAATTGTAACAGGCAAACACACAATATGAGCAGCGTTTTTTTGGAGAATTGCCCTTACTCCAAGGTAAAACAATCTTCAACATAGTATTTATATACATATATGTGGAATGGAACGTGTGTGTGTTGAAGTTATTTCATGCAGCCCATTTGCATAGCTTATGAACACACCCCAAACCTTGCATTCCGTACAAGTCGTAGAGCTAACCTTTCAACAAATTAAATGCATTTTCTTAAAGTAATTTGATTTTAGGAATATTAAAGGGACTATAAAACAGTGCAAGTATTAACAACTCTTGATATATCCACTGTGGTACACCCCCGATACATACATACATACATACACACACACACACACACACACACACACACACACACACACACACACACGTCACTGTTACATACTCCTAACCAGTTCTTCAGCCAGGATATCCGTCCCACAGCTCCCGCTCACAGCATACGTGTTCGCCAGCCATTGCTGTAACTATTACCGAATCCATAACTGTTCCCGCTCACAGCTCAGCCAGGCAGAAATGAGCTCAATTCTGGATCTGAGCTCAATTCCGATAGGCTGGCAGCACTGACGGTGCGGATGTTATCGTGCACGTGATGACGTCAGCAGAAACAGTGTGAAAAATGTAAACAACGTGGAAAAAAATCGGGAATGAAGGGGTGCCACTCGGGAATCGTGGCACCCCTTCATTTGGACCCCAAAACTCGGTTAAACCCGAGTAATTCGGGACAGTTGGGAGGTATGGTCAAGACCCATTCTGTCCGGGCCTTGGCTTCATCTATATTTTTCTTGGAAAGGGATGGATTCTAGAAGTATTCTAAAAGCAGGAACTTGGCCCTTTATACATACATTTACAAGACATTACAAGCTTGATTCCTTCTCTAGATCTAAGTCACACTTTGCTAGGACCATCCTCTAGAGGTTCCTGGACCCTTCCCCTTCCACCTCCCAAATGTAGTAAGCTAAGCTAATCTACCCATATAGCTAAACCTACTGCAGCAGTGATCAGTATGATGAACATAGTACAGTTTTGTAAGTATACTTATCATAACAGTAGATGTTCAAATGGTCATCATTGCAGTAGCTGATCTCTTCTTCCATCCCCCTTTTTCTTGGTGTGTTGTTTATGACAGTGCATGAATACTTACTTTTTGTTGTTCCTAGCATTGTTATTTCAGGACTCAGCCTCCCTCTCACTGTTGTTATGAAAGCCCTGAAGGGCCTAGCAGCCAAACCTGCTTTTTTAGTCAATTCAGCTTGAACTGATTGTCGGTTTGGTTGCATGGAAGCTGCCTTAAAGCTTTGGAAGCTGTACAGTGGTTATATATTTGTCAGGATATAACCCATATAATTAAGACTACTGCAGCAGTGATAAGTTTACTTAAACAAATATGTACTTTGACTTCTGGTTTGGAAGGATGCCACTCTCCTACTGTCCATTTTAATAGTATTCCAGGATAACTTGCAGAGTTCCTGCTTTAGCTCTCTGTTTCCTTCATCTTGACTTTGTTTCATTGTTCAGGGCGTCTTTCTTAATTTCATATTGGTTTATACAGTTTCTGATTTTTTTCGCAGTGGGGTCTTTAGCAAGTGAATTGTGGAGAATGTGGTGCTTATTTGCTTGACACACTCGGTGATAGCAAAATGTGCTGCCCTTCTTTCATATTTTTCTGCTCAGAAGACTTTTATTTTGTTATGATGTCTGTTGACTAAGTCACAGGTATACATTCTAAACAGCCCATTTGTAGATCTGATGCTGCAACAAGTTCTTTATATTGATGTATTATGAATCATGTTCTTCCAGGATTTGCTGCCCCATCTGTTTTTTATATTGTATCCTGAGATTATATTCTTGCCTCTTTTCCCCTAATTGTCTTTCTTGTGTAACTTTCCCTTAAGAGACCTGGGGTCATTCCTGACTGCATACAAGAAGCTCCTTTAGGTATGACCAGATCACCTTGAAGGTCCAAGCAAGAAACAGACTGCCTTTGTTTTAAGAGAGTCAATGCCATATTCCAGAACGTGTTCTCCTTACACTACTTTCATAACGTATCTAATGTAATTACACTACTATCATAATGCTTCCATTGTAAACTTACCATCATAACATTCAACAATTCCTTTATTTTTTCATGAACTTATTTTCTTTCACTTTCATTTAAGACAAAAATGTATGTTTTTTTTTTCCATTTCAGAGCCATGTCAAATCTGTCGACTCTGGGGATATCAATTTAGAGAATGCTGTAGGTAAGTTGTTCAGTTGGGTCAGCTTTCCAACTAAAGTAGATGTGGTTATGTTTCTTATTTATTCTATTGCAATACTTTTAAGGAGAAAATGACAAATGCTTAATTTCTTTATAATTAGGTCAGGCTGCCTCTGAAGAATTCATCAGAACTTCCTTGTCAGTATTTGAAGCTGTAACTCAGCATCCAGTGTTGTTGACCCAGAATTGCACCACAGTAAGTACACACAGTAATAGCATGGGATTTTTTTAAGTACCTAATCTTTGGGAAAAAAATTGCTCTCGTTTATTTTTATGTATTTATTGACATATTTTTACTGGGAAAGTCTAACTGGCTAAGAGGGCTTTTAAAGAGGAAGCAAGGGGAGAAGATCTTCAAACTAGTACAAACATGTTAACAACAATAATTTTAGGCTTTAAAAATAATACAAAAGACAAATGCAGTTTATACCAGATTAGACATAATATGAACACTGGTTAAGATCAGATGCACTTTGTATGACAATGATTTAATAGAGAAATGTTAGCCAGTTTATAAAGAAATTAAAGGTTGATTAGTATAATGCAAACAGGAAGTGCAATATGAAGTGAGAGAAAAGCAGGCTTTTGGTATATTTAGGGAGAAAGTCAGGAGAGAGAAATTGCTAGAAGTAAGTGAAGAAGGGAGAGTAAGGAGATGTAAGGTATGAATAGATATTTGTTCACATTTAGGGGTATACTGCGTTGAGCAAGAACAAAGCCAGCTTTTGGCTAGGAAGTATTTCAGAATAGCTATGAAATATGGGTGGGAGGGTGGGTATTGACCTGATGGATAATGATAAGGAGTTCCAGGCCTTAACATCATAGTATGAGTACAGACAATGCTCTGCAGATTTGGTAGATTTGTGGACAGACAAGAGTTTTTGGTCATTGGATAGTAATGACTGACTAGGAACATAGTGGTGTAGAATGTTATTTAGTGCTGGTCAAGCAGATGGATTCTAGATAATTTTGTAGGTGGTAAGAAGCTGTGTATATGTTAGTTGATGAGGTAGTTCTAACCAGTTTAGTTTTTTTTTTTGGTTCTATGCAGTGGTGGGTTCTGAAAGGGGTATTTGGTGCAAATTTAGCAAATTTGTTATAGCATCGTTCAAGTTTTGATTTTTGTGCTGCCTGAATGTTAATAAGGATGAGAGCACCATAAAGTGTGGGGAGGAGATAAGTAATGGCAAGTGTAACTTTAGATGTTAAGTTGTCCAATCTTGCCTTCGTTCTTGCTGGATGGGATCGGCTCCGACTCGACTATTTATTATAGCTCAAGAGCTCTTTACTGGCTCGAGGCTAACCCTTATCCAAGAATGCCCAGCGTCAGCTACCCAGATCTCGTTTGCCGCTTTAGCTGAGAGGTTGCGATCCGTACTGGCTCAGGCTTAGTATAATTTTTTTTCTCTATTAAACTCAAATATTGTGCTTAAAATTTGATATATATATATTCTCTTTTGTAGTATTTTGTAAGTTTATTTTATTGTAAACCCCTTATCTTGTCCTTGCGGTGTTTTTTTGTGCTGTGTTGGCCATCGCCCCTTAGTCGCTAGGCCTTCTGTTATTCCCTGAACTCATTTAACTTGGAGAGTCCCCCCCCCCCCCCCTTAAGGACAGCCGTTTAAGTTAGAGGCTCTCCTTTAAAGTTTTTATTAATTTTTAATTACTATTGTAGTTTGTCTTTTTGGTAAAATGTCTAAGGAAGTTAAAACCTCTGGTTTTAAAAAGTGTGACTCGTGCTGTCAGAAGATGTCTTTGACAGATGAGCACACTAGTTGTGTTTACTGCTTGGGGGCTCTGCACCTGCAGGACTCTTCTGCTATTTGTCATGCTTTTAGTCCAAGGGTCCTGCAGGAGTGGAAAAATAAGCTTATCCTCTGTGAATTGTTAAAACAGGATTCTCTGGCTAAAGCATCTCAGCCAGTGAAACCTTTGAAACCAGTCAAGCCGTCGGCTCCATGTTCGGAACCAACCTGTGAGCTTGACAAACCAAGTGTTTCTGTGCCATCTGGCACCGGCAAGACTACCCCTCCATCAGCTCCAATTGTTACTTCGGAGCCGTCTAAGAGCCACAAATGAGCTAGGTCTCCTTCATTGGAGCTGATTCCCTTGGTGCCACAATCACCCTTACTTCAAAATAAGTCTAGTCATCGCTCATCTTCCCACTCCTCTCGATCCTTGAGGTTATCAGATCAGGATGTGGAGAGAGTGGTCAGTAAGTTGCTGAAGTCACAGGCCCTTGCTAAAATGCTTTTGAGACCACCTCAACAGGCTTCAGCTCCATCCGCTTCGGTTTTGATTCCTCCTCCGACTATGGTTAGTTCGGAGCCGGAGTCCATGGAATCTCCAATAGTGGTTCCTTCAGCTCTGATGTTGGCTCCGATTACCTCAGTTCTTCCTTCCATCAAGGTATCTGGGTGCCGAAGCTCTCTCGTCAGCTCCGATGGGGGAAGTGGCATTGGACTCTTGTCCGACCCCGCTCTCTCTCTCGGAGCGTCAGCTCAGTTGAGCTCAGCTCCCACATCGGCCTCGGAGCCATCGTCCTCGGTGCAGGTAGGATTCCTGTCTCTTCAGAAGTGGAGCCCTCCTTGTGTCGAGACCGCGGCACCTTCGAGGCAATGCGGAGAGTGCTGTCCCCACAGACAGCTCCACTATCTGCTCCATCGGCTCCGGCTCCCTCGGTGCCTGTGACAACCTCTGCTCCTCCTCCAGCTCCAAAGCGTAGGGAACTTATACCCCAGGACACCCCATTGGGTGAACCCTCTTCTTCCTGAACCTCTCCAGAGCATTCTGAGCAGGCTTTCCAGAAGAAGAAGTGCAAGAAGAAGCACCAAGACTTCCAAGTCTGTCACCTCAGATACAGACCTGGATGAATCGGAGGGGTTGCCAAGGTCCCCCTCTGAAGATGTTTCCTTTTCAGACATCCTTTAGATTCTCAGGCAGAGGCATAGCTGGACTTCCCTAGCCCCCTCTGAGGATGAGTCTGTATACCTGGACACATTTGGTTTCTGACCTTCCACCTCCCTGGTGTCTCTACCTTTTGATCCACTCATGCCTGTAGTGTCTTGAAAGGCTTGATCAGCTCCTGATTCCATGGAACCTATCCCGAGGAGACCCAATAAATTCATTACAGCTCCCCAAGACAAACAATTGTTAACTAAAGTTGTCCCAGTTGATGCCATGGTGGTAGCAGCCACAAAGAGAGAGTCAGCTGAAACCTCATCTGTCCATCCACAAAATAAAGTCTCTCGTACAATGGACAGATATGGGAAGCAGATGTTTTCATCAGCGACCTTCTCCCTTAGGTCCCTGAACTATCTTTCCCATTTTACTAGGCTTCAGAAGAATCTCCTAAAAGAGCTTGGAGATGCCCTACAAGATCCCACAGCTGAGGGAGCTTCAGCCAAGGTAGCTACCCAGCTGGCGACTCTTTATTCAGTAGTCAACTCCTCCATGAGGCTTATTTCATATGCAGCCGATGGAGCGAGTCGATCTGCAGGAACAGGAGTGGCTCTTAGGAGACATTCTTGACTGCAGCTGTGTCAGTTTGCGGAACCTTTCAGAGCATCCTTCACCAATACTCTCTTTGGTGGCTCCTCTCTCTTTGGGCCTCAGGTGAAAGACATGTTTACCAGGTGCCAGCAGGAAGGAAAGATGCTTTCTGATGTGGGAGTCCATTTTTCCATTCCTACCAGACTATACCCAAAGGGTCAAAAGGGTGGAAAGATGTGGTTTCAGAAAGCCCAGGGACCTTTGCCTGATGCATGTGGTGATTTTTTTCCCCCAGGGGCAGAGGGGGAAATAATAACAATGGCAGACGCTGCCCTCGTGGCAGAGGGGGGGGGTCCGCAAAATCAGGGTGACAGAGATACGTTCTCTTCCAAACCCTATCAACATCCCTGAAGGGATGCCCGACTGCTCAACTCTGGAGGCAGTCGGGGGAAGGCTTTCATTGTACCTAATCGCCTGTCAAAATATTATAAAAGACAAATGGGTACTAGCCATTATATCCGGAGGTTACAAGATTCCCTTTCATCAACCCCCTTTTGTTTCAAAATATCCATCCCAGATGTTCCACCCAATCTAAGGGATCAGGCAGTCACAGAAGTTTCAAGACTGCTAGAAAAAAGAATCATCCTGGAAGTCCCCGCAGACCAAGTAGGATCCGGAACTTACTCAAGATTCTTTTTACTGCCCAAAAAGACAGGGGACTGGAGACCAATTCTGGATCTCAGCAGGTTAAACAAATCTGTACAAAAAGAAAAGTTCTGGATGGTAACGCTGCAGTCCATTCTCCCCTTTCTGGGTCAGGACAATTGGATGTGCTCCATAGATCTTCAGGAAGCATACTATCATATAAAAATGGACAGACGATCCAGGAGATTTCTATGCTTCCAGCTAGGGGTCATTTATTACCAATTCAGAGCTCTGCCCTTTGGTCTCACCACAGCTCCCAGGGTGTTCACCAGATGCATGGCAGCAGTCACGGCTCACCTTAGATGTCTAGGATTCCAGGTGTTTCCTTATCTGCTACCACCAGGCAACAACTTATAGAGGCATGAGACTATACCATCACATCCTGTGCTCAACTAGGCATCACAATAAACTTCGAAAAATCTGCCTTGTTGCCCTGTCAGTCTATTATATACATAGGAGCAAAGCTAAACACAAGAAAAATTATTGTAAAATTTCCTCAGAAAAGAGTTTCCATTATTTGAAAACAGGTGTCACTTCTCCTGAGGAGCAAAATAATTCAAGTCAAGTATGTTCTTCTAGCTCTAGGGTCAATGGCAGCGGCCATTCTTCTAGTTCCCTTAGCACGTTTTCACATGAGAATCTTTTAGTGACTTCTTTTCACACAATGGTCCTTCCAGGAATTACCCATGTCTCACATGATGCTAATTACGGAATCTTGCAAAAGACACCTTTCCTGGTGGATGGTCTCCCCACTAGTTACTCAGGGCAGACCTTTCATGGAACCCCATCCGGTCGCCACAGTGACCACGGATGCTTCCCTGATGGGGAGGGGGGCATTATCTAGGGAAGACAGCCCAAGGCACTTGGCAACCTAACAAGTACCACTTGCACATCAACGTCCTGGAGATGAGAGCAGTGCTCCTAGCATTGTTAGCTCTTCAAGACTCTCTCCCTGCCGGGACTATTGCAGTACAGACGGACAATTTGTCAGTGGTTTGGTACATCAACAAACAGGGTAGAACCAGGTCTTACCCCTTGTGCTGAGAGGCCATCAGACTGTGACAATGGGCAATTTCCTCCCGTTTTCTGACAGCAACGCATATCCCTGGGACATCCAGTGTAATAGTGAACAGGCTCAGCAGGGTGATCCTCATGCCTCACGAGTTGTCTCTGAAACAGGAAATTATGGATCTTATTTTCTGCAAATGGAGCCAACCTTGCTGCAATCTCTTTGCCTTTCCCCTCAACAACAAATGCAGCAGCTACTTCTTCCTTGTTCCTCCTCCAGGTCAGACACCCAGGGACGCTCAAGTCCACGATTAGTCTAAGTGACTCCTTTATGCATTTCCCCCCTTTCCCTAATTCCAAAAGTCATTCAGAAAGCAAAATCATTGGGTTGCAAAATGATCCTCATTGCCCCCTGTTGGTCTTGACAGATTTGGTTTCCGTTCCTTCACCCCCACCTTCTAGCCCAACCCTGGATTCTGGACCCAGTACTGGACCTTTTGATTCATCAATCAGGCGGGCTACACCAATCCCTCCAGTCTCTCAAGCTCACAGCTTGGTTACTTCACTTCAGTCCTAGCCAGGCTCCCCAATATTTCCCCAGCAGTGTGTGATGATATCATTTCCTCCCATAAGACAAATACAAGGAAAGTCTATGCTAGCAAATGGAAAAGATTTTCTTACTGGGCAGAATCCAGAAATTTAGATCCTTTTGCAGCTCCCATACACGAGATTTTGGATTTCTTAGCAGAACTGTTTTATTCTGGTGCAGCGGCTGCTGCCATCAGAGTACAATTAGCTGCCATGTCATATTTTCATGTCGGAGTTTCTAACTCCAGTATAATGTCTCACAAACTCCGCAAGGCCTTCATGAAAGGTACATCTCTACTTAGACCCCCAGTAAAATAGCCCATTCCACCTTGGGATCTCAGTTCTGGCCTCCTTGATACTGCCACCCTTTGAACCAGCAGCATCGTGTTCCTTGAAATTTCTCTCTTGGAAAACTCCTTTCTTATTTGCTATTACTTCTGCGTGTCTCAGAACTTCATGCACTGTGTCTGCCCTCCATACCTAGTTTTTCACAAAGATAGAGTTTCTCTGAGAACCAATCCATCCTTTCTACCTAAAGTTTGTTCAGAACACAATTTGAATCAATCCATTGACCTTCCTGTCTTTTTCCCTAATCATTCCAACAAGGCAAAATACAGATTACACCAAGTGGATGTGCATAGACAACTGTGTTTCTATCTCCATAGAGAAAGTAGCAGACTCCAAATCCAACTTCAGACCAGTGACAAGTGGAGTACCACAGGGTTCAGTCCTGGGTCCTTTCCTGTTTGGTATCTACTTCTCCGAAGTACAGGCTAACACAGAAGGTCTTTGGCTAACGGAGTGCACAGATGACTGCAAACTAGGAGCCATAATCGAAACTCCTAACGATGTGGACATCCTACAAAAGGGCCTCACTGAGACAGATGCCTGGTGTCAAAGCCATGTCCTCAAGCTCAATGCCAAAAAGTGCATTGTCATCCCCTTTGGTAAAAACTCTGTACCCATGAACTACAACATAGGCGGTAGCGTACTTAACACCGAAAGTGTGAGAAGAGACCTTGGGACACAGGTGGACAGTAGTCTCTCCTTTGATAATCACATTGCCACAGTAGTCAGGAAATCCTTCTACGTGGCACCCCTCATCACAAAAGGTTTCTCATCCAGAAAAAAAAAGAGGTCATTGTTCCCCTCTACTCATCATTCATTAGACCCATTATAGAGTACAACGACCCTTTTGTTATGTACCTCACAAGACATCTACAACAACTGGAAAGGCCGCAGAAATACCGCAAAAAGAGGATTACTGACCTCAAACAGATGCCCTACACAGACCGTCTCAAAAATCTCCAGCTTTACTCCGTCGCATTTCGCCTACTCAGAGGTGATCTCTGCCTAACATACAAAGCTATGTCAAACCCAGAGCTGTTGGACATGCTCCACTTAAAGAAATCCCAATCCCTCCGAGCTACACGCTCTAGGGAACTAAACCTTGTCACCACAATAAACAGAACATGCCGGAGGGATAGATTCCTGTCCCATAGACTTCCCATACTCTGGAATAAACTACCTATCTATGTCAAACAAAGCTCCTCATTAGCACTCTTCAAGAAAAATTTTGATGATTGGATGGGAAATAGGAAATTCACCTCGGGGATCACCTCTGTGGCTCTGCCCGACAGTGGCACAGGAAAATAATTTTCTTGGGGGGCAAAAGCCAGGGTACCTTTTCGGCTGGGCTTCTATAGGCCCCAGGGCTGATACCTATGAACCTATAAAGAGATGAGAAAATCAGATCAGTTGTTCCTTTCATTTGCTAACAACAAACAAGGCCTTCCAGTTTCTAAAGTAACATTATCAAAATGGTTATCAGGCACCATAGCCCATACCTACCATTTGTGATAAAAAGATCTTCCAACAAAACCCAAAGGTCACTCAACCAGGTCAGTAGCTACTTAGGTAGCATTTCAATCTAGATTGCCCATAGATTCAATTCCAGCAAGAACGAAGGTGAGATTGGACAACTTAACGTAAAGAAGTTATGTACCTACCATAACGTTCCATGTTAGTTGTTCTTCATCTTGCCTTCCTTCTTGCGTCCCTCCCTCTGTCCCCCTTCCTCTAGGATTGAGAGGAGTTTCTCAGTGATTTCACTGGCTAATCTGTTTTGTTATTAGTTGCTTCCCAATCAAACTGTGACAATTAACTGTATATCCAGGTCTATTAATGGATTATCTTCTATAATTATGTCTAGTGTGAGCTATCTCAAATGAGATCTGGGTAGCTGATGCTGGGCATTCTGGGATAAGGGGTAGCCTCAAGCCAGTAAAGAGCTCCCAAGCTATAGTAAGTGGCTGAGTCGGAGCCAAGGATCGGCTCCAAACCCATCCAGCAAGAAGGAAGGCGAGATGAAGGACAACTAACATGGAACGTTATGGTAGGTACATAACTTCTTTTTCTGTTGGTGAGAACATTTTTGGCTCTGTAATGACAAAATTCCTGTAGCTATTAAATTATTGCTGTATCCCTAGTTTTTTATGCAATTTTGTATATACAGGTCGAATTTAAGATAATCATCCTTTATCAACCCTAATACTTTGCTATGAGAAGTGACTTCAGTGGTTATATTATCAAGAGGGAGGACTTTAAATTTTGTTTTTTCGTGGCCAAGGGATTTAGGGAAAAAAGCAGTAGTTTTTTTTTTTTTGATTGAGCATGAGTTGTGAGTTACAAAGGCATGTTTCAGCTGCTGTTAAAGCTTCTTGAGTAATTTTTTGGAGATATGCCACATTGTCATATGTGCAAATGAAATCTGCTTACTGTATTAGAGAGGCCTGTTGTGTGGATGTGTGGAGGGTGTTGGTGAGAATGTTAAAGAGGAGGGGACCAAGGATAGAGCCTTATGCTACACTGGTGGTGACTGGGAGGTATGGAGAGAGGGTGGAGTGCCATTTTACTAACCAATAACTATTGGATAGGTAGCTTTTGAACCATAGAAGAGTGGGATGAGATTGACCTAATGTGGACATTTGAAGTAGAAGTTTGCTGTGACAAATTGTGTTGAAGGCTTTGCACAAATCTAGAAATAAGGAGATAAGTTTGTTGTTATCTCTAGCTTTACTGTCAGTATCTGTTTAGGTTAGACATACAGTATTAGTACTATGAGAAGGATGGAACCAGTGTTGTGCATGAGACAGGAATTCTTTCTACAGGAGATTGTTTATCAATTGTTTTTGAATAAATTTTTCATGTATTTTGGAGAGGAGGGGTATGTGTGCTATAGGTTTAAATTTAGTAATGTCTGTTGAATTTCCACCTTTGTACAGAGGGATAATGTGTGACTTTTCCAGAGAGAGTGAATGTGGGATTCTAGATTGACCAGATTATAAGGACTGAGACAGGATAGGCAATGCTATCAGTTGCTATTTTAAGGTATTCACTTGGAAGGTCATCAGTTGAAGTACTGCATGGTTTGAGTTTGTTTAAGAGTAATTTTATATAAGATGTGGGCACAGGTTTGAAGTTGAAAGTGGATGTGGTGATATGTGGGTGCTGGTCACAGTTAGGATTAGATGTTGAGGAATCCTTGGTTAAAGATGCTATACTATCTGTGCAATAAGAGTGGAATTGTATTGCGTTTTTGAGTAATGAGATATTTGGGAGAGGGGTTTGGGTTGAATTTATAGATGGAATGCAGGATTTCTTTAACGGCTGTCCAGAATTTTTTTAGAGTATTGTTTACTATTATTCTGAAAGATATTATAGTATAGTTTTTGTTGTCCTTAATTTGCTTTTATGTACGATTGTGAGCATTCTGAAGTTTTCAAGATATTGGAGTATTGTACATGTGTGTTTATCTCTGGGAAGATATGGTATATGACTCTGAATTATTATAATTATGTCTTTGCTGCCTTGTTGGCCCTCCATATTTGGAAAATTAGTGGTACCAAAACTGAAGACAGCTGGGAAGCCCCAGTTTTTAATAAATAAATGTAACCACGTGTTTGCCTCACAGCTTTACTTAGTTTGAAACTCCATATATTGAATTGTTTTGTTTTAATACAATATCAGTACATTCACAGTTTGTATTTCACTGATATTAATATCTCATACTCCATGTATCAAGTTATCATTTTAACTTTTAGGGATGGTGTTGGTACTTTGCAGCCTTCCTCTTAAAATGTTTTAGGTATATGGACTGGCCAACTGGGGTCAGTTTTCAGCTTTGACCTTCTTACATGATGTGCAGAAAAACAAAAAAGCATTGCAATAGAGTTGAAAAACAATTGAGAGTAATCTAAGGAACAAAACATAAGTAACTATGTCTATGTAATAAAACTTGAGTTTTTTTTTTTTTTTTTTGCATTCAGTAGCTGACAGAAAAAAAAATGACAGTATATGACAAATGCAACTGAGTGTTACACCAATTTATACAGAAGCTAGAATGTGTTATAGGAGTTGTTCAAACACTGTTACAGTAATTTAAGCTATGTGAGTGCTACCTTAGTGCAGCTGCACTCCAGTGAAGCTCAGGATGTTCGCACTACAACTTACAATGGGCGGAGCCTGTGTTACAGTAATTTAAGCTATGTGAGCGCTACCTTACTGCAGCTGCACTCCAGTGAAGCTCAGGAAGTTTGCACTGTAACTTCCAGTGGGTGGAGCCTAAGCCGTTTGACAGAATTAAATTATATCCTCACATTTCAAACAAATGCTCATTTCTGTGGAACCATAGGGGTTATGAAAGATGTATAAATGTTAAACCCTTCAGCACAACCTATTTTTATAGTGGTAGTATTCTTTAGGTTCTAGGTTGTAAACTGAATTTTATAAGTCACAGAAAACACAGTAACTATTATGTTTGTGATATTTTGTAAACACCTTACACTATCTCTGCAACCAGTCAAGTTAAACACATACTGTCAGCAGCATTTCATTCATCTAGCTGAAAGCTCTCCTATGAGGATAAGGAGTCTGTATAATTTGGTTGTTGAGATATTTAGAAAAATGTGAAAATATCTATATAAATTAATATAATAAAAACAACAGTTACCTGCACTAGAGAGATGTCAAATATTAATGAAGCCTACCATCGTGTAAACTTTAAGATGAAATCTTTTAAAACCTTGTACATAGCATCATTTTGGAATTAGTGATGCAAATATGACAAGCAATATTTGACGCCTAGAGTTGTCAGTAGGAGTTAACTGCAGATGCACCTGGAGGCATCACTCGGATGTAATGAGTTAAAACTATGGGCACATTCTATGAGCTCCAACTGTTAGAAGCTCATGTATAGCTCTATAAATAGACAGTCGGAGTGAGAAAAGTTTCAGGGGTTTGACAAGGAACTTATTAATGCTTTTTCTTTGCCCTCTCATTCTTTTGATAAGAAAAGGAAGTAAGTTCCTTCCCTTTCTGACAAGGAGTTTGTCAGAATAACAGACGTTATAGAGGGATAGTTGTATTTTAGGAAATTCTTCTCAGTCATAGGTGTCTGATTCTATGGAAAGTATTTCATCAGCTCTCCTTGCTGAAGAGATTTATTTTTCTGACATTGTGTCTCTGATGAAAGAATGTTTTCATTGAGAACACATTGAAGTTCCTGTGGCACAAAAATGTATTATGAATGATTACAGTTAAAGATGCCAGTTGCTGCGGCTATCCCTCATGTTTTGCCTGCCCTAGAGAATGTTTTTTCTCACTGCTTCTATCTTACCTGATTGTCAGCCTTCTGCTCCAGAAAGTCAGACAAGATTTACAAGGTACCCCATACGCACGAGTACCTGTCTTCTAATCCTAAAAATTCAGCAGTTATCTCTCCATCCATATCTGCTTCTGCTAAACAGATTACGGCCACTAACCCTATTCCACCTGACAACAGGGAAAGCAGTTGATGAAGAACATGCATTCTTCTAGTACTGCAACTTTCAGAATTTTAAGCTGTCAAGCTCAAATGTTACAGTTGTTATTGTTATTTTTTGAGAACGCATGGAAGTTGATAGCTAGCCCTCCTTCTTCTGAGGTAAAGAATTCATTAACTGCTTCTGTGACAGATGCTTCTTATGTGACTAAGCATATTATATGCCTTTGGTGCTGCTGATTCTTCCACCAGAGCTGCTTTGAGGATGTTTGTTTAGCCTCATTCTCAAAATCTTCCTGATGATATTAAATCTGAGATTTTAAATCCCTCTTTGAATAAACATATTCTTTTGGCCTTTCTGCAGTTGAGGTCCTTAAAAGGTATTAGGAAAAGGAAGAAAAGAGATTCATGAAGTGCCTCAGATTTTTCAAATTTTTCAAGCCTACTTTTTCAGAACAAATAATTTCTTTGTCTCCTCAGCCCCCTTCTCCAATAAGCAAGTTAAACAGCAAAGAGGCAGCTAACAGGGTTTTAAAAAGCAAAGTAAAGAAGGCTTTAAAAAGAAAAGAAACCCCTCTAATAATCAAAGTCAGTTTTCTCAGTCAGCGTGAGTATATGCCTCTTTAGGCTTTTCCCCCTCCCACCCTGGCAACTTTTCATGTCTCTGAGCCCTCACGTCACCTTGTGGCATCAGATTGCCACAGACATTTGGATTCTGAAGGTAATCCATCTAACATATATTTGGCAGTAGGACTCAGTCCCCTTCCCTTTCCAAGGAACTCCCTCTTGTCCAAGGAGCAAGCTCTGTCTGTTTCCTCCTATCCTGTAACATATGATGTCTCAGAGTCATAGAACCTGTGCTCCCCAATCTCATAGGCAAAGGGTTTAATTGAGGAATTTTTCTAGTTCCCAAAACAAAAGGATCCAGGAGGCCTGAACTGGATTTTTTTCCGAAAGCCTCTTTATCAAGATTCCTAACTTCAAAGACAAAATTGTAGTATTATGGTAATAAGGGCCTTTTTTGCCAGGGAGGAAGATTACAATATTATGTATTTATATCCCACCAAAAACTGCCTGTTATGAAGCTGAAGAAACTTTTGGGAGAAATAATCAGTTTTCAGCAGAGAATATTACTTATAGGTGGGGACTAGAATTTTATTTGCAAAAGTGAGGATGTATCAGGGGGACCTAGAATGGACAATATAACAAAAGAGAGTAGATTTCTAAAGAAATTAATGAAAATATTTGTTATGGAAGATGTAAATTCAGTAGTGGGAACTCAGACAGAATTTGCATATTGTTCCCCAAGGTACAATAACAGGGCTAGACTATTTAGAAATTATATTCACTGGAATGGGTCTATATCATATTGTTGAATACTTACTTTGTCAAATTGCCATTTATCGAACCCAATTTGTTGAAACCTCTCTTCATTGAATGGCTGTCTCATCGAAGTTTTTCATAGGGAAAAACAATGGCTGACCATCATCTGTGATTTGCCATTTTCCCCACTGTAATGTGATCTCGGAGTTGGTATATTTAGTTGGGGGGTGTGGGGAGGTTACATTTTTAGAAATTAGTGATCGGCACTAGGTTGGCCAGCTGTTGCTTTTCCCTATGAAAAAGTTGATGAAACAGACATTCGATGAAGAGAGGTTTTGACAAACTAGGTTAGATAAATAGTCATTCGATGAAGTAAGTGTTTGACAATATGATGTAGACCCCATAATAACATGTGTATTTAATGGAAAGATCCAACACACATCCAATAACTATTTCTGATCATGCACCAGTAAAAACTAAGATAAAAATAGAGGGTAATAAAGAAAAAATAAGACACTGGTGCCTTCCCGCCTACCTGTTGAAAAGAGAGGAATTTAAGGAATGGATAGTGGAAATTATTCAAGAGTTATTAGGGAAGATAGATATATCTTTATAAGTTATGGCTAGTGGCTGGGATAACACGAAAATGGTGTTTAAAAACATGGTCAAAATAAATGAGAAAGAGATATGATTAAGTAATAGAAATTAGAGGGGCTGGCAAAGGTTAAAGTATTGTAGAATAAAGGGAATCTCACAGAACAAGAGGAGGAGCAAATGCAGAGTGCTAAAGAAAAAATAAGGGAGTATCTGGATAATATGCATGACTTAGAAAGACTGCAGCTAAGCAGCTATTTTTTGATAACTCCAGTGCATACAAATTTGAAGCACAATGATGTAGTCAACAGAACATTGAAAAGAGTTGTTACTAAACTTATGGAACCTGTAACAAGAAAAATAACCAGAAGATCTGTAGAGGTATTCCAGAAATGTTATGAAAATGTGTATAAAGGAGAGAAATGTGGAAATCAAAAAAAGTACAAATGCAAATATTTATGGAAGACTTAAATTATGCCAAGGTAAAGGTAGACGAGGCTCAACAACTAACAGTTAAGATAGGAGGTGATGAGATAAAAACAATGTATAATCAATCATCAGGAAAGTCTTCAGGAACAGATGGTATTCCTGTGGAAGTTTGGAAATTAGGAGGGGAAAAAGTGTTAAAGATCTGCACAATTTTGTTTAACAGTATTTTAAAAAGAGGGGAAGCGCTAACATCTTGGAAAAAAGCTGTGATGGCTGTAATGCCTAAATATGGCAAAGACCCTTCAGACCAAACTTCATATTTACTCATTTCAGTTTTAAACCATGATTATAAAGTGCTTATGTCTATACTAGCTAAAAGAATGAGAAAGGTGTTGCCAAAATTGATAGATATGGATCAGTGTGGTTTTGTGAAGGGGAGGCAAACATTTGACAACAATAACAGAATGGTGATCCAGAGGGAAGCAAAAGAAAATATCTCAGCCGTTGGTGGGTCTTGCTGCAAAGAAAGCATTTCACAAAGTAAGGTGGGAGTTTATGAGTAGGACATTGGAAGCATCTGTATTCCCTGATAGACTCAAATTCAAAGATTCAAAGTAAATTTTTTTGTCATTTAGGGCTACACATGTGTAAACCTAAACAAAATTACGAGTTTCAGCTCATCATTAGAGTAGAGAAGAAGCATAGGATACAACAAATACCACATTAAGACGTAAGTAAAGGAATTAGAGACTAATGATTATGCCCCAAGAACATAATAAAGTGTAACCCCCTATGTAGTCATATAAATACTGTACAGTGGCAGCATGACAATTAAGATTGGTTATTGCACATGAGCTAAAATTGTCACTCTTTATGTATTATTATTACATAAATCAAGTAACAGGCAATTCCACTTGAATGTAAATATATAACTAACTAAATAAATAACTATTGCATATTCTAAACAAAACAATGTTATTAAGTTAATTTGTGGTGGAGTCACTAGGGCTGGTGTCCGAGTTAATAAGCCTCATCAGCATTGGGTAGAAGCTGTTAATGATTCTGGAGGTCCTGCAGCGAATACTGAAGTACCTACTGCCAGATAATGGAAGAGTAAACCAGCCTTATTCAGGGTCCGAGGAGTCATGGCTCTTTTAAGGCTCCTTGCTGTGAATAACTCTTGGATTAATGGTAGACTAGTACCCATGATTTTCTCAGCAACTCTCACCACTCTGTGTAACTTCTTCCTTTAAGATACTGTACAGTTCCCAAACCAGACAGTGAAGTTACAGGTTAGAATACTCTCAATAGCTCCTCTGTAGAAGGTGGAGAGAACAATAAATGGGAGGTTTTCTCTTTTGAACCTTCTTAGAAAGTAGAGGCATTGATGGGGCTTTTTGAGCAACTGACCAGTGTTAGCAGTTCAAGAGAGATCCTCTGAAATGTGTAGTTTTAACCCTTTCCACCTCTTCACCATTAATATTAAGCGATGAGTGGGCATTTGACCTTTTCCTAAAGTCAATGATGATTTCCTTTGTTTTATTGATGTTCAGGTTTAGGCTGTTTCTCACACACCAGTCAGTCAGAGAGGTGACCTCGTCTCTGTACGCTCTTTCATCCTCTCTTTTGATGAGACCCATGACCATGGCGTCATCTGCAAACTTGATAAGATACAATACAATAGTAAGGTTAAGCAGAAGTATATATGAAGGATAGGAAGCAAGAATTAAAGTGGGAGGGTTCCTATCAGATAAGCTGTGTTTGAACAGAGAAACCAGGCAGGGCAAGGAGTATTCAATTTCCTCTGTGTTATTTGCTTTATATTTAGAACCATTGTCATGAAAATAAGGAACTCAAGAAATGCAAGGATATATAATTGTTATGATAATCAAGAAATTTGTCTTTATTTGCAGATAATATGATTTTGTCTCAGTGTTGTGGAATATTTTTAGACAGTTTCCAGTCTTTTGGGGGTATAAAATTGTGGAAGATAAAGCAAAGACTATAGCCATAAATTATTTACCCATACATGAATTGGTTAAGCAATACCCATATTTATGGGGGCATGATAAGATGAAATATTTAGGCGTATGGATTAAAAAAGGCTTCTGTTATGGAAGCTGAGGATATGTGGGAAGAAGCAAAACAATTATACAGAAACTGAAAACTGTTATTCATATATATGGACAGTAAGATACAAACAGTGAAAATGTTTGTAGTCCCTTTAGTCTTGTATACTGGTCTGGTATACTTTTATCAAACAGGAGAAGTTATGGAAAATAATTAATAAAAAACTTGAAGGAATTTATATAGGAGGGGAAAGATAGTTATGTGGAATAAACTGATCTTTCCAGTAGAACAAGGTGATTTAGGTTTACCCAATTTGAAGGGATATTTTAGAGATACACAGTCAAAGCTCATATACATAACACAAGCAGAAAATTTTAATTCAAAGTGGAAAGGGATAATGTTGAAACAAGGGAGACGTTTAAAAAGTAGAAAGAGAGAGATTGAGATTTTTGTATGCAGATCCTTTTGGAGAATAATAGCAACCGTACATAACATTATAATAAAGTAGCAGAAAGTATGTTAAGAACTAAGCCAATATGAGAATGGAGAAAGTAGATTTTGCCAATAGGGATCACTGCAAGTAGGGGTACAGAAAATAGGCAAGAGGGGGCTAGAATTTACTGGAGAAATAAGCAAAGGAACCAAGATATTAGGAGCAAATAACTTAAGCAGGAAAGATAACAGAGTGGGGTGAGGCTAAGAAGACTGCCTTCTGTACCAGGACTTGATCTCACAGTACAGGCAAAGAGAAAGTGATAGGGGATTTTAAGTGAAATACCTGCTCTAATAGAGTTTGTAGTTGAATCTAGAACAGGCACAGCTGTTAAAAAAGGGATAATTCACAGGCCATATTAAACATTGCATGATAACTATAAGAATCAATGAGAAGAGGTTAGAAAAGATTGGGAAAAAAAAACTGGAAGGGCAATTTACAAGAAAACAATGGGAAGACGTATGTATGGCTCAAAAGTATACAACCAAGTCCAGAAGGTTAAGGATCTTTGCTTGGAAGCATTTTCATAGATATTTTTATACTCAAAGCAGACTTAAAAGAATTTTTCCTCATGATAGATAGTAAATGTTGGAGGTGTGATGGAGAAGAAAGAGGTAGCCGGGAACATGCTTTGGGAGTGTAATAAGTTAGCAGATTTTTAAAAATTCCAGAAAGAGTACTCTATCAGAAATATTGGCTGAGCAAATGGCTGTATGTAAGGAAATGGTTCCTTTGAGCTGGGATACAGGATCTGAATGGCCTAGACATAGTAAGTCCTCATTAAGTTTAATTCTGTTGGCTGCCAAAAAAAGCAGTTACTAGAAAATGGAAATCAAAATCTACTCAAACTGTATTTGAGGTATTGAATATTATAAAAGAGATAAAATAACTGGAGGAGGGATCTTTAGAAAAGGGAAGGATCAAATTACATAGAAGGAAGTGTAAACTGTGGGAACAATATACGCATAATAATATTCAGGAGGAGGAGTGAGTGAGGTTTGTTTGTTTTCCAGGATAGTTCATTGGTCTACAGGGAGCCCGTTTTCAATCCCTCATAAAATCCTCCAAAGCTAGTTATGAAAACAAAATCGCCACTGATTCTAAAGACAACCACAAGGCATTCTATAGCTATGTCAAGAATCTCAATGGCAACACTCAGATCTGCTCTGAGTTACAGCACAATGACACTAAATATACAGAACCAACTGATATTGCCAACATCCTGGCAGATAGGTTCAGTGCTAACTTTACCCCCCCTCACCCCCTATAGGGCCCATCTTTATACCGGAAGAATGCAAAGTTCCTGTAATCACGGCTGCACAGGTAAAAACCTCACTCTCCAAAGCCAAGAACAGAGCATCCATGGGACCTGACAACATCCCAGGCTGCCTTCTACATGAACTACAGAATGAACTGGCACCGCACCTAAGTACCATGTTCAATCATAGCCTCACCTCAGGCGTTGTGCCCATTGAATGGCACACTGCGATGGTTATCCCACTTCACAAAGGGGGGGCCACAACAGACCTCGGGAACTACCACCCCATTAGCCTGACGAGCCTGGTCTGCAAGGCCATGGAACATATAATCATGGAACTCATAAACAAAGACATTGGAGATCTCCAAACTCTGGACACCACACAGTTTGGGTTTGTAAATGGCAGATCATGTCTCTTAAACCTGATAGACTTCTTTGAAGCAGTCACCAATGCCATAGATAAGGGTAAGGTGGTTCACACAGCCTATCTAGATCTCGCCAAGGCGTTTGACACCATCCCCCACTCTGGAATTATAAATAAACTCACTAAACTAGGTAAAATCCCTATGTCACAAGATGGGTTGCCAACTGGCTTACTGACAGAACCCACACTGTGAAAGTAGCAGACTCCAAATCAGACTTCAGACCAGTGACAAGTGGAGTACCATAGGGTTCAGTCCTGGGTCCTCTCCTGTTTGGTGTCTACTTCTCTGAAGTACAGGCTAACACAGGAGGTCTTTGGCTAACTAAATTCGCAGATGACTGCAAACTAGGAGCCATAATCAAAACTCCTAACGATGTGGACATCCTACAAAAGGGCCTCACTGAGACAGATGACTGGTGTCAAAGCCATGGTCTCAAGCTCAATGCCAAAAAGTGCATTGTCATCCCCTTTGGTAAAAACTCTGTACCCATGAACAACCACATAGGAGGTAGTCTACTTAACACCAAAAGTGTGATAAGAGACCTTGGGACACAGGTGGACAGTTTTCTCTCCTTTGATAATCACATCACCACAGTGGTCAGGAAATCCTTCTACGTGGCACACCTCATCAGAAAAGGTTTCTCATCCAGAAAAAAAGAGGTCATTGTTCCCCTCTACTCATCACTCATTAAACCCATTATAAGAGTACAATGCCCCTTTTGGTATGTACCTCACGAGACATCTACAACAACTGGAAAGGCTGCAGAAATACCTCACAAAGAGGATTGCTGGCCTCAAACATGCCCTACGCAGACCGACTCAAAAAACTCCAGCTTTACTCTGTCGCATATCACCTACTCAGAGGCGATCTCTGCCTAACATACATAGCTATGTCAAACCTAGAGCTGTTGGACATGATCCACTTAAAGAAATCCCAATCCCTCCGAGCTACACGCTCTAGGGACCTAAACCTTGTCACCACAATAAACAGAACATGCTGGAGGGATAGATTCCTGTCCCAGAAACTTTCCATACTCTGGAACAGACTACCTATGTCAGAGTTCCTCATTAGCACTCTTCAAGAAAAATCTTGATGATTGGATGGGTAATAGGAAATTCACCCCGGGGATCACTTCTGTGGTTCTGCTTGACAGGGGCACAGGAAAATAATTTTCTTGGGTGGCAAAAGCCAGGGTACCTTTTTGGCTAGGCTTTATAGGCCCTAAGGCCAATAGACCTACGAACCTATGAGAAAAGCTCCGGAGAAATACAAATACATAGTACAGAAAAAGCAAAAATCCATAATATACATTTCAGTTAAATGTTAAATACATATTTCGGATAGTACATATTCATATCACACAATTCAAATAAATGTGACATAATACAGAAATAAAAAAAGAGATTTTCATTAGTAAAATTACATCAGGTTAATTCAATACAGGTTTAAGAGAAGGGAGAAATTCAGCAATTTTTTGTAATGTTGGATTGACGATAGTAGCAAAGAAAATATATCTGATGTATATTGAATATAAATGGAAAATGTTACACAGTTTGTTTTCTTTACTGTTAATGTTAGTTTGTGTATATCTTAAGTGATAATTTAATAAAGGGGATTAAAAAACAAAAAGGAGATTCCCAAGTTCAAAATGTTATCTTTTCATAAGTTGATAGGTAAGCACTAGGCTAACTGCCCTTACAGGATAGCTTAAGCCTAGCCAGTTTCCATTTTTGTGCTTCAGTTAATCTTTCCCATTTGATTAGAGATTGGCCTTACCAATCCTAGGGCGTATAATTATATATATATATTACCCATAATGAGAATTACTGGGAATCATACCATAGATAATTTGAAAGGACACAAGTATAAGATAAAGCATTTAAGAGCTGCCTTTGACCAGTGGTAGTACAGGGGGCAGTCCTGGAGTAAATTTTCTGTTTCCCATCCATAGATCCAAGTTGCATTTTAATATGGACAGGGATGAAGTTTGTTTTATGTGGCTGGAGAGTTTGTTTTAGTGCACTGGTATCCTCTGCGAGTTATAACTGTCCTGTCAAACCATTCTGTTAATTTTGCAAAAGAGGTTTAAATCAGAGTATATGTAATGCCATGTGACTGGGTCTGAGGATGCCTTGTTTGCCAGACAAAGGTCACCTTTTAGCAGTCTGTAGGATACCAAATGTAGTGACAGGGCTTTGAGTTCCGTGTAGGACATGCTGTTTAGACCTTGTTTCCTTTTAGTAAGGTATCTCTGTAGGTGTTTCAGTAGTTGTGTGCGTCTGGACAGTTACATGCAAAAGTGGGGGCCATTATATTCAATGATTGGCCTAATGAGGTCTGAGTAAAGAGGGGTCAATGACATCCCCAGATCTAGAAACAATCCCTTCATTTATAAGTTGTGCAATATAGAAGGAATTTCCTACAACAATGAAACATTTTGGTCAAAAGTTAGGTCATTGTCCACATAAGTTTCCAAATCCTGAACAACTGGGTCAACTGTTAGGGAGCTTTTGTACTTTTGATTCCCCTTGTAGCTTTCATGTTAATGCTGAATCTAAAGGATGCTTATTATTACATCCTCATTGCAGAGCATTTCCAATGTTTCTTAAGACTTGATGTATCTAGCTTACATTATCAATTCTGTTTTACCCTCTGGGCAATCCACAGCACTGGATTAAAGGCATTCACAAATGCATAGCTCTAGTTATTAATTCCTGCAGACTTTAAGACATTCACATTTTCTATATTTGGATGATTGTCTTACTTTTGCAGACTTTTTTCAGCTTTCAAAAGTCTTTTGCAGCTGTACAGGACCTGCTGCTCCTTCTGGGTTTTCAAATAAACTGTCAGAAGTCTTTTCTCATACTTTCTCGCCAAATTATTTCCTTGGGATGTTTGCTGGACTCTGCTGTGGGAAAAGCCTTTTTTCTTCCAGACAAATATATTGTCTAGGAAGATGTTGTTAAAAGTGAATTTTGAGACTTCACTATAGAATTTGAGGAGAATTGTGGGTGTGATGTGTTTGAATTTTGAAATACTGGCTTTAGAAGGTTTAGGCAGTTTGAGGGAAAAATGTTACTAGCTGATGGTATGACTTAATTAGATAGGAAATTACTAGGGGAGTTGTGCATGATGACACTATATTTGTAAGCACCAGATAAAGAATATTTTTACTATAGTTAGGCAGGTAACAATTTGGTCCACTGAATTTTTATTTATTAGGTCTAAAAATATCAACATATCCTACATTTGTGGTATAGGTACCCCAGTCAAATTATGGGTAAAGACTCCCACAGCAATGGAGTCCTTATTTTTGGAGGGTCCATCTTGACATTTAGGATTTTGACAGCTATGTCAGTAATTGAATATTATCAACAGAACCATCCAGATTCAAATATAATGGGAAATGTAAATGAAAACCATCCTGGAGGCCCACCAACGTAAATAAGATCTACATTAAAAGGAAAAAAAATCATTAACATATAGAAAGATACGGGGATCCTCAAGTTAGGGAAACTAATAGGAATTTGACTAAGAATTTTAAAAAGTCTATGAGATCTATGAATTCAGGTTAGCATGTGAAGCCAAGGACAAGTACACATCCTTCTATAGCTATGTTAGAAAACTAGGAAACACTACTAATAAATGTGCAGAACTTGCATTAAATTATAACACATACTCAGACCCAATGGACATTGCTATTATCTAAGTAAATAAATTTAGTGTGAATTTCACTCCTAGATGACTGTCCAAAGTCCAACATCCCCTATAGCTCTCAAACCTTCCCTCATCACTAAATAATATATGTACAGAAGTTGCTGCCCATGTCTAAGAATGCTTAATCCATGGGAACAAATGACATACCTAGCTATTTGAAAAATGGTACCAAATGTGCCTGGATTGAACTTCTACATAAGCTATTTAGCCTGAGCTTGGCTGGCACATTCAGCACTGATGATGCCACTCCATAAGATGGCCTTACTACTGACCCCAGAAACCATAGACCCATCAGGCTGATGAATTTCATTTATAAGATCATGGAACACCTTATAACAGACTTGATTAATATCAACATTAAAAATGTCATCAAAGTAGAGCCAGAGCAATTTGTTTTAAAGGCAGATTCTGTCTAATGAACCTAGTTAACTTCTATAAGAAGGTAACACAAATTGTTGGCAGTGGTTACACTGCACCACAGCTTACTTTGATTTGGGCACTGCATATGACACCATTTTCTATGATAGCATAATTAATAAACTATATGCATTACAAACAGAACCCTGTGTGATAACATAGTTAGCAAACTGGCTAAAAGACCGAGCCGGCAAGGTGCAGGTGGCATGGACAACATCAAAGAACATGAAGATGACCAGTGCTGTCCCGCATGACTCAGTCCTGAGAATGAGTTTGTTCAGTATATTCTTCTCTGGCTCACACAAAAATCAAAAGGTTTCTCATCCAGAAAAAAGAGGTTATTGTTCCCCTCTACTCATCACTCATTAGACCCATTATAGAGTACAATGCCTCTTTTGGTATGTACCTCACAAGACATCTACAACAACTGGAAAGGCCTCTATCACTAACCAAGTTTGCGGATGATTGCAGACTGGGAGTCATTGTCAAATCTCCCTCTGACAGAGTAGCCCTCCAGCAGAGAAACACACTTATAAATCCCTGGTATATTAAAATGGGCTCAAATTAAATTCTAAATAATGCAAGATTATCGCATTTGGCAGAAAAAGAAAAAATATCCCCCAGCATACAGCACTGACAGTACTCCACTTAAAAAATAATGTAGTTAGAAACCTTGAAATCTGGGTTGGTAATTCCCTCACCTATGTAGCAACAGTTGTTAGGAAGTCCTTCTACATGGCGCAGCTGATTGCCCACAGAGTATCGTCCAAATCAAAACAGATTATTGTCCCCTTGTATTCAGCACTGATCAGACCACTTACTGAATACAGTGCCCTCTTTGGGATGTACATCACCAGACACATCATATAACTGCAAAGACCCCAGAAGTTCCTAACAAAGAGAGTCATAGCCTTAAAATCCCTAAGCTGCCTGAAATGACTTGAAGCACTGTTCCTCTTTTCTGTGTCTTGTAGGCTCCTCATAGAAGACCTGTACCTTACCTTCTGAGTAATCAGGGACCCATTTGTCTAAGATCTCTTGAACCTTCATTAATTAAACAGTCCTCCAAAGCAATAAAACAAGTTAGTGAGACAGATTCATCTCCCTCACCTCTGGAACGACTCCCCTTGCAAATAAAGCAGTGTGGTACACTGTCTTCCTTCAAATTGGGCCTGGATAATTGGATCAGTATTTATAAATATACTCCAGGAGAGGGAGACAAACCAACAACAAATTCCTGACAGTCTTTTCTCAGCAATAAACGATAACATCTAGACAGATCCTAAAAGCATTGGGTTGTACATTCTTGGTTCTTTACATAAGACCTGCATGTGTGGAAAAAAAAAACAGTGGATCCAAAAATCAGTGATTCCACTTACCAAATATGTAAAACAATAAATAAATAAATAAGACGACTTATGGTGAATAAATCTGCAAAATATATCCAAAGTTATAAACCTACTTCTTCCAATAGTCATACATTTGACAATAGTCTCTTTAGATTGTGCATGGTGGTCCTATTTCAACATTGTTGTCAGTTTAGGGTAATTGGTCTCACAAAGAAATATCTTTTCACATCAGCCTAAAAGAATGGAAATATTATGCAGGACTTTGTCAGCATTTTAAGATAACTCTAAATCAGGTCATCTACTATTCAACACGAATAACGCAATAGTAATGTGGTATGTCAACGCACAAGGGGGAACAATGTTTCTCTGTAAAGAGATGCTTCATTTTATGGGCATGGTTATACAACATAATCTGCACTTGTCAGCAAAGTATTGCTTGCATTTGCAGAACCACTTGGCAAATTCACTGAGCTGGTAGATAGCTCTAACTCATTAATGGAATTTTGGACCACAGATTTTCAGGACATTATAAATAGACGGAACAATACAGAACTTGGACTGCTTACCACACACCTAAACAGTCAATTGAGTAACTTTTACTGTGTAATGACTCACAGCACAGTTTGGAATTAAATACCTTTTCTTTCCTCTGGGCTCACACCTTACTGTATATTTTCTCACCATTTCCTTTGATTCACAAAACAAAAGAAGACACAGATAATTTCTGATAGCCACATCTTGGCAGTTATAACCATGGTTTTCTAATTTACTCAGTCTCTCTCTGTTCCTTCTTGGTCTTTATTTACACACAAATTAGTACTAATGTAGCAACAGAGCAAGGTTTTGCGTCATGATGACTGTCATCTTTGAGGAGTGAATCTTGATTCTCAACAATATCTCCCCCTCCACTAAGATACTGAGTATCATAAAGTAAGCCAGCACACCAAATAGAAGTAATACTTCCTTCCAAAAATAGAAGGGGTTTGTCATTTGGACTGCTTTGTAATACATGGGACCACTGACCTGTCCTTGGTTACCTAAACCACATTCTTCTGCTTGACCTGGAATATTCAGTCATTAAAAGTTCATGTATCAGCAATATTGGGTAGCACAGTGGCACAGTGAGTAGCACTGTCACCTCAAAGCAAGAGGTTTTTGTGGTTCAGTCATCAGAGTGCCTTCTTTGTGGTTCAGTTATCAACTAGGGTGCCTTCTTTGTGGTTCATTTTTCAACTAGAGTGCTGCCTTTGTGGTGTTTGCATGTCCTTCTTGTGTTCATTTGGGTTTTATCTGGGTATTCCAATTTTCTTTCACATACTAATGGCATGTAGAAGGTGGACTTGTTACATAAACTGTATCTAGATTGTGTATATGGTATACATATGGTGTATGATGTGGAATTAAAGGCCTGGCAGTCTCCTTCCATTCCTTACATACCTAGGAAACTTTGTTGATGGTGACAGCAGTTCATAACATCATTATAAGAATCAGATGCAACATGACACCAGTGGATGCATACCTCAGCAATATCAACTTGTCTTTAAGCAGCTGCAAGGGATTCTGTAGCTGTCAACCTCCAACTGATAACAAGTACTGTCTGGGATTCTATCAAAATATTATGACTGCACAAAAGAAGATAGAACAGATGTGTATGCTATGGCACATAGCAAAGGACCTTCAACAAGGGGTCACCTTAATGATAATGTTGCACTCCCTCCATTCCCCCAGTAGGAGCTAAACATGATTGTTGTTGAAACTGTTAAATTTTTACATGTGTTTTTCTTTTTATGTTAGTAGTTTTACCGCATTAATTTGTATTTTTGTTAATTGCAATTTGAATACCACTAGCATAATTCCTTTTCAGGTTATTACCAGCTTAAAGAAAGAAGAGACCACATGACAGTGCTAGCTATAGCTGTATAGAAGTGCCTTACACACCATACATAAGGACCTTCAAATGATAAACATTGGATGTTATGTGATCCTATCTCGCCTACATTCTGAATGATGGGTTTATGCCAAAGAGCGAAGTCTCTTATTGGCTGAGCTTACTATATCCCAGGATGCACCACCACCAGTCCCCCAGATCTCGGGTCTCGAGCTGGCTGGGCTAAGTAGTTTATTAAACTAACTTTTCTGTCAGTTTTTGCTGTTTTGCTCACAAAAGCTGTTTTAACGGCTATCGCTAACTTTGTGTACGATTTGGATTTGGAATTGTTGTGTGTGATTGGGTTCAGTTTGTTTTCGCCCCTCCATCCAGGGCCTTCCCGGACTGTTAACCTTTATACTTACAGGGTCTCTAGTAATTGTACAAATTGGTTAGAGTTACCTGTTCTTTTACAGGAAGAGTTGGCATTAATTATTTCTGTAAGCTTTATTTATCAGCAGTAAAATTTAGTGTACTTTCCTGTCAGAGTGACTAGATTTGTGTATCAACATGTCTCAAACCCTAGGCCTTCGGCTTTAAAAATGTTCTAAATGTGCTTTTAAGATGTCTGTTACTGATGACCATCTACTTTGTGTTTATTGTTTAGGGGCAAAGCACTTGCAGGAGTCATGCAGCGTATGTCACGCTTTTTCCTCAAGGGTCCTCCAGGAGAGGAAAAATAAATTGATTCTCAAAGGGTTGATTAAACCCTCTTTGAAGAAGCCTTGTCTTCCTCTCCGACTCCTGCCAAAAGAAAGGGCTTCGTTCCGACCAGTCCGGATCCGACTGCCAAGAGACCTAGGCAGGCCTCTCCTTCGGCTCCAAAGACTTGCTCCACTGCTCGAATCTGGTGTGTGTGTTTCCGGAGAGGTCTTCTCGAACCCGTTCTGTTTCCTCGATTCTGATATAGACAGGGTGCTCCAAAGACTTTTCCAGTCCCCAGTCTTCCAAAATTTGTTTCGTTCCGACCCAGTTGGCCTCGGAGCCGATGACCATGACCCACCCCATTGCCATTCCTCCTCCGACTGCTGGAGATCTCAGGGTCGGCTCCCTTACTCCAATTCTTCAGCTGGACCCGAGGGTGATGTTTGGGACCTATGCGACTTCCGTCTACCATCATGGACTCCCAGGATTCTGGGGTCCCCAAATCCTCTTCGCCATCTCTCCGTTTTACCAGCACCTTCCCTGGTGGAGACTGGGTCTTTGGCAGTTCCCTGTCCGTAGCCAGCGGAGCCCCGAGGCCTGAGGTTACCCCAGTGGGGTTCCCCTCCTCCTGAGGGTTTTACGGAGTCCTCGCCAGAGGAACCCCCAAGGATGAGATCGTGCAAGAGGAAGGACGTGGAGTCCCCCGAGTCTATTACATCGGACACTGATATGGATGATGCGGAGGGGTCCCCTAAGTCGACCTCGGATGATGTCTCCTTTGCACACATCTTAGAGATCCTCACACAACGAGGCTGCTGGATGTCCAAACCCCCAATCAGTGCTCCTCAAGGCCTTTGGGGCTCAGCCCTCCGCCTCCCTGGTGTCTCAGCCCCTTGAGAGCTTTTTGATTTTTGTTTGGCCGAAGGAAGCCGGATACCGTGGAACCAGTCCCAAACAAATTCTTATCTGCTCCCGAGAAGGAGTTCCTTACTAAAGGCGTGGCTGTAGATGCCATGGTGGTGGCATCTGCTACACAACAGGACGTGGCAGAGGCTTCAGCGTCCATCCATCCTCCTAATAAGGAGTCTAGGAGTATGGATAGGTGCGGGAGCGCACCCTGACTTCAGCGGCCTTACCTTAAGGTCTCTGAATTATTTGGCACATTTTACCAGGCTTCAGAGGGATCTGGTCAAGGAGTTGTCAGACTCTCTCCTCCTCGGGTAACCTACCTGAGCAGCTAGCCCAGTCCGTTAGCTCTCAGTTGGCTATCCTTCGTCAATTGCTAACCTCCCATGAGGCTCATTTCCTATAGCCTGGCTCCACTTGTGTCAGTTTCATGAGGCCTTCAAGTCTTCCTTCGCGACGCCTTTGATGGGTCCTCATTGTTTGGACCCAAGGTGAAAGAACACCCTACCGGCTGTGAGCAAGAGGGAAACGTTATCACGTTGTCGTGGGGCCTATTCCAAAATCTCGCAAGTTTTTCTCCCAACAGCAGGAAGATTCCCGTCCAGAGGCGGATTGCCCAAAGCCTGGGAGTCAATCACTCAGGACAGATGGGTGCTTAGGATATTGCGGAGGTTACACCATCCCATTCAAATACTCATAGAAAAGGAGTCATCCAACCGTCCCCACAGACCAAATCGGATCAGGAAATTACTCCAGGTTCTTTTAGTGCCAAAAGACAGGGGACCTGAGACCAATATTGGATCTCAGCAGACTGAACCTATAATCCAAATTCGAATGGTCACGTTGCAGTCCATTCTCCGTTGTTGGAGAAGGATGTTTGGATGTGCTCCATAGACCTCAAGGACGCCTATTATCACATACCGATACATCAGGCGTCAGAAGGTATCAGCCTGGGAGCCAGTCATTACCAATTTTGTGCTCTGCCCTTTGGTCTCACCACAGCCCCCAGGGTGTTCACTAAGTGTTTGGCAGTAGTCCCGGCGCAACTGAGGAGTCTTGGATTCCAAGTGTTTCCCTATCGACTGGCTCCTGACTGCCACCACCAGGCATCTACTTATGGACAACCTCGGCCACCATCTCCTGGGTGTTTCCCTAGGGATTACATTCAATTGGTCAAAGTCTGTCTTGCTGCCCTCTCAGCATAAAGTTTATAGGAGCAGAGATAGACTCAAGATTGATCGTGTCTGCGTCTTCTTCCTGAACTTTACAGGGCCAAGTTCAAGCTCTGATCTCGAGATCCAAAGCCCCAGCCAGGATGGTCCTACAGGTTCTAGGCTCAATGTCTGCCACGGTACTTTTAGTTCCTCTAGCAAGGTTACACATGAGGATTCTTCAGTGGCTCTTGTCAACTCAATGGTCCTTTCAAGATCTTCCCCTCAATCATCACATCATGATTACGGAAATATGCAAAAGGGACCTTCGCTGATGGCTTCAGACATCCAACTTGGATCAGGAAAACCCTTTGTTCTCCCCTCCAGTGGTTACCCTGACGACAGATGCCTCCCAGATAGGGTGGGGGCATTGTCTGGGCAGGCTAGTTCAGGGCTCCTGGCTTCCGGATTAAGCTCTTCTCCACATCAACGTGTTGGAGATGAGGGCTGTACTTCTATCCCTACAGGCCTTACACAAGTTTCTTCCTCAGGGCATCATCGCCATCCACACAGACAACATGTCGGTGGTTTGGTATCTGAACAAACAAGGAGGGACCAGATTGCAGAGAGGCCATGAGAGTGTGGGAATGGGCTGTAGCTACCAACTGCTTCTTGGTAGCGACCCACATCCCGGAAAGTCAAATGTATTGGCGGACAAATTAAGCAGGACAATTCTCTCTCCGAATGGTCTCTAAACCGCACAGTAGCAGCCCAGGTTTTCAAGAGATGGGGGCCGCCACAAAACACCAAGTGCCAAAGGTTCTTCTCCTTGATTCCACATCAGGAAGTACCAGCCATGGATGCTCTAGCACAACCTTGGCCAACAGGGTTGCTTTATGCTTTTCCTCCAATTCTCCTTCCCAAAGTTATTCAAAAGCTTCTCAGCTAGGGTCTTCAATGATTCTGATTGCCCCATACTGGCCTCGTCAGATATGGTTTCCTTACCTGAAAAGCATGCAGTGGACGATCCGTGGACCTTAGACCTGATCCCGGATTTGCTAATCCATCAGTCGGGACATTGGCATCAGTCCCTTCAATCTCTGAAATTGACAGCTTGGCTCCTCCACTTCCAACCTTAGTTAGAAGTCACACACTAGACCCGGAAGTTGTTCACATTTTATCTTCGCCCCACAAACCCACCACTAACAAATTGTACCTCAGTAAGTGGAAGAGGTTTGCTATCTGGGCTCAACTCAAGGGCTTAGACCCTATCACTGCTCCTGTCCCAGAGGTTTTGAAATTCTTAACATCCCTATTTAATCAGGGATCTTCTGTCTCAACTATTAAAGTTCAACTAGCTGCTATCTCTAAATTCCATGAATCCACGGATCCTCCTTTGATGAGCAGCAGACTATGCAAAACATTCATTAAAGGTAGTCTGTAAAGACGACCAGTTTATCACCCAGCACCTGCGTGGGATCTTGATTTGGTGGGGCGCACGTTAACATCACACGGCTTTGAACCGGCTGCTGCATGCGAAATAAAATATCTGTCATGGAAAACGTGATTCTTAGTGCCTATTACAGAAGAGTCTCAGAGCTTCAAGCCCTGTCTATTAAACCACCGTATTTGATTTTCCACAAAGATAGAGTATCACTTAGGCCTAATCCATCCTTTGTCCCAAAGGTCTGCTCTAGTTTCTGTCTTCAACAATCTCTAGAACTACCAGTTTTCTTTCCAAAATTCTCTAATGAAGCAGAATACACTCTCCATAAATTGGATGTTCACAGGCAATTACGCTTCTATTTAGACAGGACTCAGCGACTTTGTAAGTCAGACCAGTTGTTTGTGTCTTTCTCAGATAATAAATTGGGCCAAACCATCACAAAAGCTACAATCTCAAAATGGATCAGAGATTGCATAACTCAGGCCTATTCTTCTTCGAATAAGCAACTTGCATCATCTATCAAAGCTCATTCTACCAGAGCTATGGCTACTTCTATAGCTTTTCATTCCAAGCTTTCATTTCCCACTACAAATTGGATGTGGCATCTAGAGGACGAGCTTCATTTGGTTCCACAGTACTCAGGAGTGTTTTCCAGTGAGCCACCCAGGATTCAGGTGCTAGGACGCTGTCCCATCATTCAGAATGTAGGCGAGATAGGATCACATAACATCTTTTAGTTATGTACTCACCATAACTTCAGATGTTTGGGATCCATCTCACTACATTCCTGATACTACCCTCCTTCCCCTGCCTTGCAGATCAGAAGAGATTGAACGGTTTTGAGCTCCACTGTTTTTATCTTGTTTCATCTGGCGATGTTATATAAGCAGGGTATGCATGTGTGCATGTATGACAAACTAGATCTGGGGACTGGTGGTGGTGCATCCTGGGATATAGTAAGCTCAGCCAATAAGAGACTCTTTGGCATCCATCATTCAGAATGTAGGCGAGATGGATCCCAAACATCTGAAGTTATGGTGAGTACATAACTAAAAGTTTTGATTATGAACATTAGTGCAGCTTAAGAAAGTTATCATAAGAACAAATGAGCAGAGAAAGTGGGTAAACTTAAATCATGGTTTACTAATTTCAGTGGTTTCTCCTTGAAGATCTACTGTATAGTACCTTTTGCAACTGTAGTTTCTTCAGATATATATATTTTTTAATATAAAAGTATTCATATCATTTGGTCATCATTTCACTGACATCTTTCATAATAGTCATGTCATGTCATTTTAACCATTACTATAGTGTGAGAAAGGGAGAGGGAGAAGCTTGGTGCAACAAAGGATTTCTCTGAACAGATAAGAGGCAGAGGCCAGCAAAGCATTTCTTTGCCTAGCCAGGATGTGGGGGTTGCAACTTGGTGCAGTAAGATGCTCCAGGAATATGCTATGTCAAGGACTGAGCAGTCTTGCACTTTCAAGTGGGGATCATGGCTAATTCTATATAGGAAATAGTCCAGGAACCACAGAAGCTGTAGTTAAACTTTGAAACCAACAGCTTACTAATGTGGAATACAGTGTACCCATTGCTGTGAGTTGCATAGCTTAGAGCACCTCACCCAGTAGAGCGCAGTGCAAAATGGAACACAATTACAACTACAGAAAAAAGCTAATAGCCAGTCACGAAACAACTAAGTTTTATGCCTGGCATGAGTAGAACCTCAGCACATTAACAAATTTACTTTGTCTCACAAGATAAGCTTGCATTTCAGAGCACTTTTCTTCAGGCATAATAATAATAGTAATTAGTAGTAGTATCACCGTTATTATCATTATTATAGTTATTATTATTTATTTATGCTCCTAGGTAAAGTGTGGGTGGCTAGCTGCAGTGTTTTAAAATATGACAGATGTCATTATTCTGTTCACTCACAATATGTGTTACTGAATTCAATAAAGTCTATGGCATTAGACCTCTAAAACGTTCGTGCATCCTTTGTTTGAGAGGTCTTTTAATTTATCCAGCATTCCGTAAACTAGGAAACCAACTCTGTTGTATACCCTAAATAGGATAGAGAGAGACACTTATGTACAGTTCTAAATTGGAAAACATATTCCATTTATAACTATTATGCTGTCTCTCAAAAACATTTTACTTACTAAGCAGTTAACAGGAACACTGCATGTAATCATTCTGCCAAATTTTTAGCTCTTAATGCCGAGAAACTAGGTGTCTTCGTTAAATTGTTTTCGACACATCATCTGTTTGAAGAATGTGCTAGTTCTTTTTTAAATGTATCTTAACAGCTGGTGAAAATCAGCACAGGTGCTAGTTACACCTCTCTTGTGCTAATTATGGTTACATTAGTATTCTTAGACATCTGTTCACATTTTGTTTGATAATCAAAAGTGACTTCCTTTTTAGTTATATTTAATAATCTAACACCATTATCTCATTCTAAAAGTCTGTTCATAAATACCACTTTTCACTTACTTATAAATACTGCTTGTAGCATTCTTCATTGCAGTTTTGAAGGAATTCTAAGGAGTGGGCAGTGTGGAGAATGCCCATATAAGAAGGAAGGTATGTATTTATGTATTTAATTTTGTTTACTGGGGATAGGGCACTGATCCATCCAAATTCAGGCCCACCTAGGGAATGAATATGGAAAATATCAAGAGAAAACATGACTTTTGAGAAAATACATGTAACAGCAGATATGCAGAATACATTAGAACAGCGTGAAAACATTTGAAACCATGAAGGCAAATATGAGTAATCTACCTACAATTTTTAAATAACAGTATGAAGTGATAGGTTATATATATTATGTGAAAAAATTATGGTAAGTCAGCGGAGAAATGTAGACAGATATGGAGACACATTCACATATATGTATTCACAGCTTTAGGCTTTCTGTAAAGCTTAGTTGTAACAGGTTCATCTTCCAGTCATTCTAAAGTGGTATCTGTAAAATTAATGTGACATATCTGCAGGCATCCAGAGCAGTCTTTCAGATGAATGTATCTGCTGCTGAAAACATTACTTTCAAAAAGTTTGGCCCGTTTCTTAAACAAAGTTATAAATAATTTAGCATAAGTAGGGGCAAGTTGAAATTCCATTTTTTCCCTACTTCTGCAATTAAAAAATAACCTTCACAAAACTTTAATGTGGTAATGTAAAAGTGTGAAACATAATTAGCTTTGTGACCATTATCTTCATCATTTACAACTATTTTTGTTCCAGTTCTGTCAACTATACTTGTATGCTGACTTCTGATATTTATTGTTACCCAGTCATTTTTTAAACAGGTGAGTTCTTTTCATTATGTTTGACTCTCTTTTCATGAATTGTGGCATCAGAGTGTGATGAGCATATCTCCACATCATTCTGCAATTCTCCGGAGAGTAAATACTTATCTATAGATTATCTGTTACAGTGGAACCTTGGTAGGCAGTAGAAAAGTGGTTCTTTTGATGGTGTTTAAGTAAACTGTTGATATTCTGTTCTGGAAGAAAGCCAAGTGCTTTCAATGTAAAAGGCTAAAAAAGCTCTTCACTGTACAGTCTCTTAAGGCTCCTACTTAACCTTTCATGTTCATTTACATCATTAGTAAGGCATTACACATAATTTGCATTCTCTTTAGTAACTTCCACGTCTGTAAAAATCTTAGAATGTATAAATGTAACTATTATTTGTGTATAAATGTAAATAGAAGTGTAACTACTCTTTGTTTGACTGGAACTGGTATAATGTAATATATAAGCAAATGGAGCTTTTCTCCCCACTGAAAATGGATATTACCTAGCCAGACTTTCCTGGTAAACAAAGACAAATAAGTAAATAAATTCTTCCTTAGTCGTATCTAGTCATCAATACAGCATTATCACCTTTGTTATTTTTTTTAATTATCACGCTGTTTTAGTTTTTTCAAGTTCCACAATGACAGACCTTTCACATTTTTGCTAAATTGAAGTTGTTGGGACTCTCTTTTTTTTTTTTTTTTTTTTTTTTTTTTTTTAATAATGTGTTCTGATCCATATCTATCAATTTTGGCAACAATGTTGTCATTTTTTTAGCTAGTATACACATTGGGCCTGATTCAGTAAAGCCTTCACTAAGTGTACACTGTTGTGAGTGAACAGACAGCACAGATATAACTCGCACCTTCTTCCTCCTAATTTTAGTTTTCCTACTGATATTGTTGCAGCTTTAAATACTGACAGAGATTCATAAAGGTCATTACAAAGTGTAAACTACATGTACACTTAGTTTAATCTTTCTGAGTGACTAGAAAACATAAAAAATGTGCTAAGAATTTTATTGAATATATATCATGTACTCTTAGTGTAGGCTTTATTGAATCTGGCCCATAAACGCTATAATCAAGTTTAAAATTGAAATGTGCTTACACAAAGCTGGATCTGTAGGGTCTTTGCCATCTTTAAGTAACACAGCCACCACAGCTTTCTTTTAAGGTGTCTTTTTAAAATACACTTAAGCAAAATCTTCCAGATCTGTATCACTTTCTTCCCTCTTAATTTCCAAACTTTCACAGGAATACTGAGACTTTCCTGAAGATTGACAATATGTCACTGTTTTTTATCTCATCACGTTCCACCTTAACTGTTCGTTGTTGAGCATCATCTACCTCTAACCTTGGAATAATTAAGTCTTCTATAAATATTTCCATTTTTACTCTTTCTTGATTTCTACATTTCTCTGCTTTATTCAAATTTTCATAAAATTTCTGGAATATCTCTAGAAACTGTACAGGGTCTGGCTGTTTTTCTTGTTATAGGTTCCCAAAGTTTGGCAACAGCCCTTTCAACATTCTCTTGGCTAAGTCATAGTGCTAAAAGTTTGTATGCTCTGGAGTTATCAAAAATAGTTGCTTAACTATACTCCCTTTTTTTTTCTTTTTAGAACTCTGCATTTGCTCCTCCTCTTGTTTTTTTTTAGATTCCTCTTATTCTGCAATACTCTATCCTTTGTCAGTTGCTCTAAGTAATTTCTACTACTTCTTAACCATATCTCTCTCTCTTTTATTTCAACCCTGTTTTTAAACTCCATTTTCGTTTTATCTCAGACACTAGCTATAATTTTTGAAGATATTTCTATCTTCCCTGATAACTCTCAAATAGGTTTCACTACCCATTTTTTAAATTCCTCTCTTTTTAACAGGTAGGCAGAGAAGCACCAGTGTCTTATTTTTACTTCATTACCCTGCATTTTTATCTTAATGTTTATTGATGGATGATCAGAAATAGTTATTGGATGAGTTTTGAAGCTTTCCATTAAAAGAACCTGTTCCTGTGAAATATAAATTCTGTCTGGTCTAGCCCAGTTATTGTACCTGAGGGAATAATATGTAAATTCTGTCTGAGGTCCTGCTACTGAATTCACATTTTACATAGAAAATATTTTCATATATTTCTTCAGAAATCTACCCTGTTTTGTTATACTGTCCCTTCTTAGGTCCCCCTTATATACTCTGACTATTGCAAATCCAGTTCCAATCCCCATCTATAAATATTATTTCATGCTGAAAGCTGATTATTTCTCAAAAAATTTTCTTAAGCTCCATGATAGTAGTTTTTGGTGGAATATAAATACATGTCATTGTAATTTTCCTGCCTTGCCAGTAGCTCGTTACAACAATAGATCTACCATTTTTGTGTTATTTTCCTCATCTGTCACTATGGGATCCCCTTTAACAATTAGTATAATTGCTCCTCTTTTCCTCTGTCCCTGATATTATGCTGAATATCTGTCTTGAAATCCTTTCTTTGTCAAATTCACTTGCTCATTTGTTTCCAAATGTGTCTCCTGCAGCACTACTATTTGCGCTTTGCATTTCTTAATATAATTCAGTACTCTTTCCTTTTCATCTATATCTGTAAGGCCATTCACATTCCAAGTTTATATCGACAGCATAGCCATCATGATAAATAGCTATTGTTCCCACCTATTATACATGACAGTTTTTTTGAATGTGTATTTCCAGCTTTTATGTGACATACATATACTAATGTTTGCCAGGCTGATCTTTTATACGGTTGTTTCTTCTTACCTCCATTTGAACCTGTGTCACATTTTTCAAGACTTTTTGTTGTAATGAAAACCCATAAACAAAATGCAAAACACCTCCATCCCGTATTAACATAAAAGAAACGCACAAAATATTGTACAGCTTCAAAACATGAAGTTTAACCTTCCAGAAGGGAACAATTGCCCCAAACTGATGGCTATACCTATCTAACCTAAAATTAAATTTATCCATGGTAAAGTGCATGCTACAGCCTGTGCAACCACTTACAGTGATTGCTGACTGTTCTTTTCTTATCTCTCTTCCCCTCCCAGATATAAATAGCAGTTTGTATGCTTTCAGAAAAGATTAACTTTTAGATCTAACAAAAACTGCACTAGCTATCTTTAAATAAAACAAAATTGTACATTGTTTTAATAACTGCATTGAAGTATTATGGCAGCTAGGGAAGTTGTTACCTCTTTTTCATGCTTCATAATTTCAAGTGTAATTTTTTTTACTAAACTACGTGCCATTGTACCTTTAAATTTTGCATTTCCCACAACAAATAACACTCAGAACTCTCAATGATTAGCTGTTTGCGCCTGCAGACAGCTTGTCTGCATGGAAATGGCCTCAGCAATTAGTCTTTGTAAATTTCACTGAGAAAGAATGCAAGGTTGCCGTCAGATGCACATCTGAACTCCACTGAACATTTGTCAGTGGAAAACAAGCAAGCTAATATCTTTTCAGTTATAAGAAGGTTAGCATGTTCATGAATTTCATCATTTTGTCTTATTTTTAAAGCCTACATGCTTACAAAAACACCTGTTTACAGCTTAAGCTAAAAGTAGTTATCTAGACAGTCACCCTTATAAAAATAAAAAGAGAACTCAGGAGAACACCACGGCAGTAAAAACAATTTTGTTGTAGACAAGCTCTTTCACGTAGTAACCTACGCTTTCTCAAGTCCGTAATGCAACTAAGCATACTAATACACCATTTATACAAGTTAAAATAATTAAGAAAATCAATTAAGATAATTAAAACATTTAGTCAAGTCAAGTAAGGGGACGGACTACTAACTCCGGTTTAATACTCACATAATTATTCAGGCCAGGATATACATGTGTCTGCAACCTTAAAATCCACTTTAATTCTGTTCTTTCTACTAGATTACTGCGCTCACCTCCCCTTTTATCAGGAGAGACTAATTGTAAAACTTTAAAACTGAAACTATGTGTATAGAATTCCATTAAATGTCTGGCTAAAGCATTCAGTTTATTTTTATTTCATATGTCATATATATGTTGGTAAACTCTATCTTTAAGCCTTTTCTGGGTTTTACCAACATAAAAACATTTACAATTTTTACATTCCACTAAATAAACTAAATTAGAACTATTACATGTGGCATGAAATCTAGCAACAAAAGTAAAAGGCAGAAATGGGTGTTTAAATTCCTGTACTCTGTTAATATACTCATACATCCTACAATTTCTGCATGGAAATGTTCTTATTTTATATGTATAAGGTATTGTGTTTTGCCTTTCATTACACAAAAGATGTTTCAAGTTCCTATTATTTTTATATATAAAACTAGGAGTATGTCCTATAACATTGTGTCTCTTTGTCTCCTGTTAAAAAATGCCAATTCCTTCTTACAATATCACATATCTTACTACTATCATTGGCATACTTAGTCATAAAGCATACCTTGTTTCTCCTATTGTGTATTTTGTTCTGTGCATTCACTACTATGCCATTGTTGTAACCACTATTCTGCATAAACCCTTCCTTAATATATTCCAGTCTAGATTTAGCATACCCTCTATCAACCAACAATTCCTGTAGCCTATCTATCTCTTCTTCTTTATCCTTATCTGTATTACATATATTGTCCACTCTATGTAGCTGTCCTTTAACAATGGTGGGAAAAATGTGTCTAGGATGCATACTACTATATTCTAATAAACTATTCTTCCAACATGTTTTACGAAAGAGCTTGGTGTTTAAAACTCCCATTTCATCTCTATAGGTTCATAGGTAGGTGCTAGGCTATTGGCCCTAGGGCCTATACAAGCCTAGCCAAAAAGGTACCCTGGCTTTCGCCACCCAAGAAAATTATTTTCCTGTGCCCCTGTCAAGCAGAACCACAGAAGTGATCCCCGGAGTGAATTTCCTATTACCCATCCAATCATCAAGATTTTTCTTGAAGAGTGCTAAAGAGGAGCTCTGTTTGACATAGATAGGTAGTCTGTTCCAGAGTATGGGAAGTCTCTGGGACAGGAATCTATCCCTCCAGCATGTTCTGTTTATTGTGGTGACAAGGTTTAGGTCCCCAGAGCATGTAGCTCAGAGGGATTGGGATTTCTTTAAGTGGAGCATGTCCAACAGCTCTGGGTTTGACATAGCTTTGTATATTAGGCAGAGATCGCCTCTGAGTAGGCGATATGCGACGGGGTAAAGCTGGAGTTTTTTGAGATGGTCTGCATAAGGCATCTGTTTGAGGCCAGTAATCCTTTTTGTGTGGTATTTTTGCAGCCTTTCCAGTTGTTGTAGATGTCTTGTGAGGTACATACCAAAAGGGGCGTTGTACTCTATAATGGGTCTAATGAGTGATGAGTAGAGGGGAACAATGGCCTCTTTTTTTTCTTGATGAGAAACCTTTTCTGATGAGGTGTGCCATGCAGAAGGATTTCCTGACCACTGTGGTGATGTGATTATCAAAGGAGAGACTACTGTCCACCTGTGTCCCAAGGTCTCATAACACTTTCAGTGTTAAGTAGACTACCGCCTATGTGGTAGTTCATGGGTACATAGTTTTTACCAAAGGGGATGACAGTGCACTTTTTGGCATTGAGCTTGAGACCATGGCTTTGACACCAGACATCTGTCTCAGTGAGACCCTTTTGTAGGATGTCCACATCATTAGGAGTTTCGATTATGGCTCCTAGTTTGCAGTCATCTGCGAATTTAGTTAGCCAAAGACCTTCTGTGTTAACCTGTACTTCAGAGAAATAGATACCAGACAGGAGAGGACCCAGGACTGAACCCTGTGGTACTCCACTTGTCACTGGTCTGAAGTCTGATTTGGAGTCTGCTACTTTCACAGTGTGGGTTCTGTCAGTGAGCCAGTTGGCAATCCATCTTGTGACATAGGGATTTTACCTAGTTTAGTGAGTTTATCTATAATTCCAGAGTGGGGGATGGTGTCGAACGCCTTGGCGAGATCTAGATAGGCTGTGTGAACCACTTTACCCTCATCTATGGCTTTGGTGACTACTTCAAAGACGTCTATCAGGTTTAGGAGACATGATCTGCCTTTTACAAACCCAAACTGTGTGGGGTCCAGAGTTTGGAGATCTCCAATGTCTTTGTTTATAAGTTCCATGATGATACGTTCCATGGCCTTGCAGACGAGGCTCGTCAGGCTAATGGGGTGGTAGTTCCCGGGGTCTGTTGTGGCCCCCCCTTTGTGGAGTGGGATAACTGTCGCGGTGCGCCATTCAATGGGCACAAAGCCTGAGGTGAGGCTATGATTGAACATGGTACTTAGGTGAGGTGCCAGTTCATTTTGTAGTTGATGTAGAAGGCAGCCTGGGATGTTGTCAGGTCCCATGGATGCTGTGTTCTTGGCTTTGGAGAGTGAGGTTTTTACCTGTGTAGCCATGATTACAGGAACTTTGCATTCTTCCGGTATAAAGATGGGCCCTTTAGGGGGTGAGAGGGGGGTAAAGTTAGCATTGAATCTATCTGCCAGGATGTTGGCAATATCAGTTGGTTCTGTATATTTAGTGTCATTGTGCTGTAACTCAGAGCAGATCTGAGTGTTGCCATTGAGATTTTTGACACAGCTATAGAGTGCTTTATGGTTGTCTTTAGAATCAGCGGCAATTTTGTTTTCATAACTAACTTTGGAGGATTTTATGAGGGATCTCAGCTTCTTACTGAGGCTAACCAGGGAGTTCCTCCAATCGTGGGATTTTACTCTTTTTTTGCAACAGTTTCTTTCTTCTGTTGTAGAGTTTGTTTATGGCAGAAGACCACCAGATTGGCTTCCTTTTTTTGGAGGATAGCATCTTGGTTCTGTTAGGGATAGCACGATCCATGCACTCATGTAAGTGCTTATAAAGTGCATTTGTGTAGGATTCAGCAGTCGTACCTCTGTTATCCATCTGCATGGGTGTCGTGAAGTTTGCCACTTCTGTCTTAAGAAGCATGAAGTTGGCTTTGGAGAAATGTTTTACGTTGTTTTCCTAATGGGGGGTGGGAGCTGGATGTGGATGTCTAGGGTGATTAGCTTGTGGTCGGATCTGACCAATGAGGAATTGACCTCTGGTGTGGAACACCGGTCACCCATGTTGGTGATGACCAGGTCTAGGATATTACTGCCTCTGGTGGGGGGTGTGGATAAGTTGATCCAAGGCGTTGGAATTGATGATTTCCAGAAAACGTTGAGCAAAAGAGTTGGTTCATGAGTAGTTTTCCCAGTTAATGGTAGGGTAGTTGAAATCACCCATTATTAGAGTATTGGGTTGTACCTTAATATTTTCCAGTGTATCAAGAAAAGAGGAGTTGGAATCCTGGGGCATGGTGGGGGGTCTGTAGCAAGCTATTGTCTGGATTGCAGTTTTGCCCAGAGTTAGTTGAACTTGGATAATCTCGGATGCATTATGCTGAACAACTAGCTTGGAGGTGTGGATATCCATAATGAATATGGACACGACTCCACCTTTAGTGTTTCGGTCCGGGTTTGGTGGCCGAAAGGTGTGGTATGAATTATAGCCTGGTAATGCAGGGGTGCTCTCTGGAGCTTTGAACCAGGTCTCTGTCACTGCACAGATGTCAGTGTTCTCCATTTTAAGGAGTGCCTCGAGTGAGTGCATTTTGAGGTTTAGACTTCTAGCATTGAGTAGCATTACCCTCAGATTTTGCTTGCTTGTACATGTTACGGTGGTGAATTTGTCATTTGAACCTTGCCTAAAAAAGGCACTCTAGGTGTGGCAAGAGCCTTTGCCAGTATCCGGAATCCCAAGGGCGACATGTGCAGGCCATCTCTGGCAAAGCAGCATGGTCTGTCGATTATGTCATCCCAGGCAGACAGATACTGGATTCCCTTAGAATGACACCAGAAGCTTAGCCAATTGTTAAAGTCAATCATTTTGTGCTTGTACTGTGGTGTCATTCTGGGTGATGGCAGGATCTTACTCAGGGCTAGGGTCATACCGGCCTGGGCTACAAGATCAGAGAGCTCCTCCATGTCTCTTTTCATGTAGTCCATGGAGGTACATCTCAAGTCATTTACACCAACATGGACAATGACAGAGTCATATTTGTACTTGTTGTGGAGTGACCTGAGTGCGTGCGTTATGTGGCGGATCCTGGCACCTGACAGTAACTTTTTCCTTGTTTAGCCTGGTGAGTGGAACATCAGTGTGCCTGACTATAGAGTCACCTATGGCTAGAGTGTTGGGTACGTTATGCCTTATGGGCTGTAGTTGAGTGGCACATTGAGTATGTGGGCTATGTGTCATTTGGGTTGTGTTGGGGGGTGGAGGTTGCTTGCATTTCTGCTTTGGAGGTTTCTTTTGTTTGGGCAGATTTGAGAGCCTCTGTGAATGTAGGTGTGTGTTTTGTGCTTCTGTGTGTGTGTTTTGGTGGTGTAGGTTTTGAGGGACTATGTGATGAGTGTGATGCAGTGCAAGTGTTTACCTTCTCCTCTTGACTGCCTAGGCCAGTCTTTGGTGAAGAGAGCTTTGCTTCCAGTTTGGCTATATAAGTGCATCTCTCACAGGTCGTAGTGTTGGGTGGTAGGAGGAGAGGGTTGTCTGTGTACTTGAGGCAATTGCTGCATTGTCCCAAAATGCCTAGATTCATCAGGCAGGCAGGAGAAAACGCTGGGAGCTGACCTTTAGACATGCCTGAATAGGCACTTATTTATTAAGTACTAAAAACGGTTTTCCTCTAGACAAGTGAGGAAAGTTGAATTTGTAACTTATTTAGTGCTTACAATGAGTTCTGAACAAGTGCTGAGATCAAAGAAACAGATGAGTGCTAAAACTAAAAAGCTGGCTAGTTGCATGGGAAATTTTGAAGAACAGACTTTATGGCGCCAGGAATAGTTTAACCCCAGTTAAGTGTGTGTGTGTGGGGGGGGGGCTTAGGAGCTCACAAACAGTCCTGGACACAGAAAATCTGTATCTGACCTGCCACAGGAAAGGGGGGAAGCAGGCTTAGAATTTTTTTTTCCAGTAAAGTGGAAATGGAGAAAGCTGGAACAGAAGTTAATTCAACGTTAAGAATCTGAGTGGGTTGGCCTTCACAAATATTCTCTATTAGATTGAGTGAACTAATGACACTAAACTGGGAGGAGTGTCACAGATCAAATATACAGTATGGGCGGGCAACTGCAAAGCCACCAAGTATAAGGACACACAACACTAGGGAGGGTGGGTGGAAAAAATTACAGTTCCTAGCTGTAGCCACTAAATGAAAATTACAGTTCCTAGCTGTAGCCACTAAATGAAAATTACATTTCCTAGCTGTAGCCACTAAATGAATGTTTTAAACAGATCAAGGAGCAGACTCGAGAATGCTTTTAACTGTAAACAGACAAAAATGCACAGAAAAGCTCGGATAGAGCACTCACAAACAGAAAATACAACTCTCAGTATGAAAAAGCAGTTTACAGTTAAGTAATGTTAAAACAGTATAAAACAGTACATAAATGCAGTGAAACAATAAAAAAGCTTTATAACGGTGCAAAATGTAGTAGATCAACTGTATAGCACAATTATAAGCATTTCAGAAGTGCACTTCAGTGAAATAAGTGTAAGAAATAACGTATCCTGCTCTTGGAATCTTAAGGAATTTCCACTTATGCAATGCAATCCAGAGCCTGACAATACAATACAATACTATACACTGTTACATCTAAAAACTCTATGCAGTCCAGAGAATAGGCTGTTGTAAACTTAGGAAATTCAGTTGTTTCTCCCAAATACTATATAAAATCTAACAAGGGATGTAATTCTCCATCCCACAACAAAAAAAATCAGCAAAGCGTCTATACATCTTCACATGTTTATTATACTTGTGACTAAACAAATGTTTAATTTCCCAATAATATACTGTCAAATTTGCATTTGAAATTGCTCAGGGTGTTCCCATAGCAACCCCCTTTTGCAGATATATAGTATTTTCATACATAAAGACATTGTTTGATAGGATAAGATCCAATAATGTACAGACCAACAAGATCTCATGAGTATTGCTATGCCCTAGACTATGCATACCTTCTCTAACAGCTTCTATACTATAAGTGTTGGGTATACATGTGAATAAACTTTGAACATCTAGGGTAACCATGTAACAACCCTTCAAATCAAGTTTCTCAACATGTTCCCTTAAATCCCTCAGGAATTAGGTTGTATCCGTGAGGATAGTTGGAATCTTACTGACTAAAATAATAGACAGAGATAGGCTACAGGAATTGTTGGTTGATAGAGGGTATGCTAAATCTAGATTGGAAAATATTAAGGAAGGGTTTATGCAGAGTAGTGGTTGCAACAATGGCATAGTAGTGAATGCACAGAACAAAATACACAATAGGAGAAACAAAGTATGCTTTATGACTAAGTACGCCAACGATAGTAGTAAGATATGTGATATTGTAAGAAGGAATTGGCATTTTTTGACAGGAGACAAAGAGACACTTAATGTTATAGGACATACTCCTAGTTTTATATATAAAAATAATAGTAACTTGAAACAACATCTGTTGTATAATGAAAGACAAAACGCAATACCTTATACACATAAAGTAGGAACGTTTCCATGCAGAAATTGTAGGATCTGTGAGTATATTAACAGAGTACAGGAATTTAAACATCCATTTCTGCCTTTTACTTTTGTTGCTAGATTTCATGTCACATGTAATAGTTCTAATTTAGTTTATTTAGCGGAATGTAAAAACTGTAAATGTTTTTATGTTGGTAAAACCCAGAAAAGGCTTAAAGATAGAGATTACCAACATATATATGACATAAGAAATAAAAATAAATTGAATGCTTTAGCCAGACATTTAATGGAATTTTCTACACATAGTTTCAGTTTTAAAGTTTTACAGTTAGTCTCTCTTGATAAAAGGGGAGATGATCGCAATATTCAAGTAGAACAAACAGATTTAAAGTGGAGTTTAAGGTTGCAGGCACATGTATATCCTGGCCTGTATAATTATGTTAGTATTAAACCAGAGTTAGTTGCCCCCCTCTTTAGTGAAGGAATATGTGAACTGATGACTTGTCTAAATGTTTTAATTATCTTAATTGATTTTCTTAATTATTTTAACTTGTATAAATGGTGTATTAGTATGATAAGTTGTATCAAGGACTTGTGAAAGCGTAGGTTACTACGTGGAAGCGCTTGTCTACAATAAATTGTTTTTACTGACGTGGTGATCTCCTGAGTTCTCTTTTTCTGATACTTATGCCTTGTTCTTGTGAGACCTTTGGGTTTCTGCTGGTGTTTTTTGTTTAGTTGCTGTGTTTTGCACTTATCGAAGCACATGGCTGATAACTCTAATATTGTGCTGGATTATGTGCCAAGAGGCAATGGTGTGCTTTCTAACTGGGAGAAAATCCGTTCCTGGCCGTGAGTTTTGAAGAGAATCCTGGAACTCCAGTGCAGAATAAAATGGAAGAATTTCAACAGTTTTCTGTGAAGGTAAAGGAACTTGAAAATGAGATATACAAACTTAAATGACTTAGCTGGCAGAGGCAACATTTAGAAGCCTGTTTGCATTTTAACATAGTTCTGAGAGGTATGAGGGTCCTATGTATGCCAACTTATGGGGAAACTCATCTGGAACTGTTAAAAGAATGGCAACAACTTAATTTAGATCTCAGTGGTAAATATATGCAACTTATTATTGACTGTTTCAGTCCTATTGAACAGAGCTTAAGTAATAGCATACAGCAACAGCATAGCAGTATTATTGAGAAGTTTGGAGGTGAAATTTATGCCAGTACACTCAGTAATATGTATATGAATGTGTCGTTATATGAAAATAGACTGAGACAGACTTAACGCAAAATGCAAAGAGATTTTACTGATTTCAGTTTGGGGCATGTTTTTACATGGCCACATGTAGCTAAATTTGTTAATTGACAAGAAACAGCTATAGACATTAACACAGAACTTGGATCCTCTAATACAATGGCTGCACCTTTGCAAACTGTTGCTGCCAGAGTACAAGAAGAAAATGTTAATATGTTGCAATCTATGTCTATACAAACAGTAACAGAAATTAATAGCACACTTTTGTCTAATCAACAAGCCATTAATCAATCTTTGCAAGGGGCGAGACCTAAACAAACAGCCCCTTTAACTATGGATCGTATTTTACCATTGCCAGTGAAACACAATGTTTATCGGCAGCAAACACGGTCAATGAGTCGAGGGCGGAGAAAGTTCTCAGAAGAAAGACCCGCATCAAACAGAAGAGCAAGGCAATAAATTAACTTGTTTTTAATTTGTCTGACTATAACTTGAATGAAGCTGAATTAACTCTGCTAAATAAGGGTTTAACTTTCATACCCACTATGCGAACTAATTTTTGTGATGTTTTGACAGACTTGAGATTGTTTGCCTGTAATGTGGCTTTGAAATTATTTTTTAAGAATGAAAAATAAAATGACAGTACTAAATGTTACAAGAAAATTTCTTTTACACCAATCATACCTTCCCATATATATATGTTTGTTACAGCATGTGAAAAAGAAATATGTAATAGTTTAAATGAGAATAATAAGCATCTATATTGTAACTTGACAACTGATGAAAGGAATGCGTTATATGCGCTGCAGAATAATGAAAAACATAGTATAAGACCAGCAGAAAAAGGAAGGGGCATAGTAGTTATGAATAAATGTGATTATAGGCATTCTATGCATTTAATGCTAGGAGTAACTTAAACATATATGCCCTTGAACAGCGTTCAATATTTAAATATTATTAACGACATCAAAGGGAATTTATACAATCTTTTAATGTGTAGAGAAATAGATGAAATACTATATGCATACTTTAATGTTGAATATCCTATAATACCTTGTATAAAAGGTCTACCTAAGGTACACAAGTGTTTGCAGCAGCCACCATTGAGACCGATTGTGGAAGGAAATGGTTGGGTGACAGAAACCCTTTCTGTAAATGTAGAAAGCAGATTAGGGGTTTTAGTCAGTAAGATTCCAGCTATCCTCAGGGATACACCCCCAATTCCTGAGGGATTTAAGGGAACATGTTGAGAAACTTGATTTGAAGGGTTGTTACATGGTTACCCTAGATGTTCAAAGTTTATTCACATGTATACCCAACACTTATGGTATAGAAGCTGTTAGAGAAGTTATGCATAGTCTAGGGCATAGCAATACTGATGAGATCTTGTTGGTCTGTACATTATTGGATCTTATTCTATCAAACAATGTCTTTATGTATGAAAATACTATATATCTGCAAAAGTGGGGGGTTGCTATGGGAACCCCCTGTGCAAATTCGTATGCAAATTTGACAGTATATTATTGGGAAATGAAACATTTGTTTAGTCACAAGTACAATAAACATGTGAAGATGTATAGACATTTTGTTGATGATATTTTTATTGTTGTGGGATGGGGAATTACATTTCTTGTTATACTTTATACAGTATTTGGGAGAAACAACTGAATTTCTTAAGTTTACAACAGCCTATTCTCTGGATTGCATAGAGTTTTTAGATGTAACAGTGTATAGAGCTGAAATGGGAGCTTTAAACACCAAGCTCTTTCGTAAAACATGTTGAAAGAATAGTTTATTAGAATATAGTAGTATGCATCCTAGACACATTTTTCCCACCATTGTTAAAGGACAGCTACATAGAGTGGACAATATATGTAATACAGATAAGGATAAAGAAGAAGAGATAGATAGGCTACAGGAATTGTTGGTTGATAGAGGGTATGCTAAATCTAGACTGGAATATATTAAGGAAGGGTTTATGCAGAATAGTGGTTGCAACAATGGCATAGTAGTGAATGCACAGAACAAAATAAGCAATAGGAGAAACAAGGTATGCTTTATGACTAAGTATGCCAACGATAGTAGTAAAATATGTGATATTGTATGAAGGAATTAGCATTTTTTGACAGGAGACAAAGAGACACAATGTTATAGGGCATACTCCTAGTTTTATATATAAAAATAATAGGAACTTGAAACAACTTTTGTGTAATGAAAGACAAAACACAATACCTTATACACATAAAGTAGGAACGTTTCCATGCAGAAATTGTAGGATGTGTGGGTATATTAACAGAGTACAGAAATTTAAACATCCATTTCTGCCTTTTACTTTTGTTGCTAGATTTCATGCTACATGTAATAGTTCTAATTTAGTTTATTTAGTGGAATGTAAAAATTGTAAATGTTTTTATGTTGGCAAAACCCAGAAAAGGTTTAAAGATAGAGTTTACCAACATATATATGACATAAGAAATAAAAATAAATTGAATGCTTTAGCCGGACATTTAATGGAATTTTCTACACATAGTTTCAGTTTTAAAGTTTTACAATTAGTCTCTCTTGATAAAAGGGAGGTGATCACAATAATCAAGTAGAAAGAACAGAATTAAAGTGGATTTTAAGGTTGCAGGCACATGTATATCCTGGCTTGAATAATTATGTGAGTATTAAACCGGAGTTAGTAGTCCGTCCCCTTAAGTGAAGGAATATGTGAACTGATGACTTGACTAAATGTTTTAATTATCTTAATTGATTTTCTTAATTATTTTAACTTGTATAAATGGTGTATTAGTATGCTTAGTTGTATTAAGTACTTGAGAAAGCGTAGGTTACTACGTGAAAGCGCTTGTCTACAATACATTGTTTTTACTGCCATGGTGATCTCATGAGTTCTCTTTTTCTGATACTTGTGCCTTGTTCTTGGGAGACCTTTGGGTTTGTGCTGGTGTTTTTTGTTTAGTTAAAAATAAAAAGAGAAAGTATGCTAATTCTGCATATAATATAATCAGTGAACGTTTACATCCCACACCCACCACAGAAGCCCAAAATCACAGCATCTGAACATTATACTTGCTTTTGTGCAGCCTTTTTTCTGTTGTTATACCATAAAACCTATATTTCTTCAACTAAAAAGTATTTGTTTACTGTAATTTCTTTAACGCATACAGCATTCACTGAAAAGACCCCCTGCATTTAAAATAGCCCTGACTACACAAAACTGTTTTACAGTATATAACATTCAGTTTATATCATGAAATGTTTTCTACTAATATTCATAAGAACAATTTTTTTTTACTTAGTTTTCCTTCTTTTAGTGCACTTCTAAACATTACTGATGTAAAGTGGAGTACATGCTTTACACTCCACTCACAAGTTTAACAAAGTCAACAAAAATGCAGTGTTTTTCAGCCACTCTTTCTTGCAAACCATATTTCAGAAATGTGATAAGATGTTTTTTAGTTTTCCAATTATTCATTAATTTCAGAGTTGCTGGTCTTGTTCATCTCCATTTCCCAACACGAGACTGGTTCAAGTCTAAGGTACTGCTGATTCTACTAGTTACCTCCTGCTCTTTTTTCCATCTCTCAGGTATTCTCCTTTGGAACAGTAGAAAAAGTTTCACTGGCAAAGGCTTTCTATGAACCTTACCATCAGAAGAATAAAAAGCTGAATTACCTTCTGCTTGCTGACTCACTTTTTTGTTGACTAAACTGTTTTATTTCCTCCTTAACCTTTTCCACGTAAAAAAAAAAAGACTTTGATCCTCCAGCAAAAAGCAAATTGAAGACAACAAGCTTAAATCTCACACATGCCTCACAACATTCCCTGATTGCTGGGATAAATGTGCTTCTCTTCAGCCTGGTGTATAGTGAATAATCATTTTCTACAAATACTCTGCTATCTCTGATATTTAATGCTTTGCCCTTCTGCTGTAATTTTTGTCAGGATCAACTCTTTCTGCTGGTGTGATTGCATTTTTACTAATATACAGTAGGTCTTATGTGCTTTCTCAAAGGTTCAGGTTTGGAGCATGCGCTCAGTGTGCCCTTTCAATTAAATTCTGCTGTGCAACACCAGTCTAGTGGCTTATTTTTGCTTTCAACAAATTAATAGTCTGTTCCTTCCAGTTTCTCTAGTACAACAGAAAATTTCAGGTTTTCTTTGTGTGTGCTGTCTTCTAACTGCTATTTTTTAAATAGTTCTTGAGAAACCTGATATTCAGCCAACTTTTTTTATGTCAAGCTTCTGATTCTTGCAGTTTTATCAGTTCATTTGAATGGCTAGTTAAAGCTTCTTTTACTTTTCCAGCCTTTTGTTGTTTGAATTGATATATTCTTCAGTGTTTCATTTATTTTAATCCCCTCTGAGTACATTTGATATATTTTTCTTGTAAATTATTGGAAGGCATTTCTTGAACCAAAGCTGAAACGTGAATTGCTTTTTGATGAGAAGTTGCAGAATCCTTCCCAGACATTGTTTTCTCTTCACCTTTTCTGGTTGTTTTTTCTTTCAGGTTTTCCATATGTACCCTTTGCTGGCATCCAGGCAGTGTATTTGCTAACCAGTAACTGAATTTTACCAAAAAAAAAAAACATTTTCAATGACGCTCCTTTCACTCAGTTTCTGTTTTCACACTGGAAGTATTGAAGTTATGCTGTTGATCAGTGTGCAGCTATCTTGGAAGTCTGGTGCCAGAGGAGTTTAAGTGAATATGCCTTATTTCTAGCATTCAGTCTAAAGATACGTTATTTTGCAAATTTACATAGTACTTTTCAAGTAAGATGTAGTCTTTTTTTTTGATGGTATGCATTCTTATTCCATGGTGATGAAAATTAGACTGCCTATAAAATACTTCTTCCATGGTGTTCCATCAGAAACTGTTCTTCACAGCTGAGTTTATTCTGCTCATTTTCTTTTAAAACCTCACTCTGAAACCTAAACTTCAGTTTTGTCTGTAGAGTAGCTGCTGTCTTTTCAGGGTATCAAGTTTTCTTGCAGCAATTCAACACAGATATAGATTATTTGCTCTTCATATACAGATTTTATTATCCTTCAGGGAGAAGTATAGATTGATGTTAAGTTGTCTATTTCGCCTTCATTCTTGCTGATTGGGTTCAGAGCCTATCCTCGGCTCCGACTCGGCCATCTACTAAAGCTCGAGCGCTATTTACTGGCTCGAGGCCTCCCCTTATGCCACAATGCTTGGCGTTAGATACCTACATTTCGTTTGCCGCTTCAGCTACGAGGTTGTGCTTTTACTGGCTCAGGTCGTATTATTCCTTTTTTTGTATTACTAGATAATATTTACCTTGTATTTTTCTTAGATATAGATTGTGTTTCCCTTGTAGTGTAGTTAGACTGTGTATCCCCTAGTTTGTTCTGTTAGAGAGTTTCTACCCTCCCCCCCTTGTTTCTTTCTATTAGTGGCTAACCCCACCCTTGTTGTACCTATAGGAGTAGTGTTTAGCCTTGTAGTAAGTGTTTAGCCTTGTAGTATTTGTATATTTTTATTAAGGATAGTTGTTATTAAGTGTGTGTGATAGTTTTTAGTGGTTGTTATTGTTAGCTTAACTAGTGCGGGTGTGTGAGTGTTTCTGTGTGCCTTGTTTAAGCACTAGTTTAATTTTTCTCTATTTAGTATCCCCGGGCCAGTATGTCCAAGGATACTAAAGTTTCAGGCTTCAAGAAGTGTGACGTGTGCTGTCAGAAGATGTCTCTGACAGACGGTCACACTTCTTGTGTGTATTGCTTGGGTTCCCTACACCTTTACAGCCCGAGAGTCCTGCAGGAGCGTAGGAGCAAGCTTATTTTGAGAGGCTTACTTAAGCCAGAGGGATCTCCAGCGAAGCCTCAGTCAGGGAAATCCTCAAAGCCTGCCAAGCCGTCCGCTCCCAGTTCAGAGCCATCGCCAGGCGGAGCATCTGCCTCCTTTTCGGCTCCGGCTGCAGCCGATATCCCTAGACCTCAATCGGCTCCGACTTTAATGTCGGAACCATCATTGGGCTGAAAACGTTCTAGGTCCCCTTCCCTAGAATCAGTTTGTTCGGCTCCGAGGTCACCGTTGCTTCAGTCGGAATGAAGCCATAGGTCCCACTCCTCTCGGTCCTCCAGGTTATCCGATCATGACTTGGAGAGGGTGGACAGTAGACTCCTTAAATCGCAGGCCCTGGCCAAAATGTTAACCAGCCCTTCTCAACAGACTGTGGCTGTCCCGGTGTCTTCAGCAGTTCCTCCTCCGACTCCCCTTTTGTGTTCAGAGCCGGAGCTGGTTGGGGCTCGAATCTTGGACACGTCGGAGTCGATACCACATCTTTCGGCTCCTTCGTCATCTACAATCTCTTCATTGGTTCCTTCCTTGGAAGGATCTTGGTGCCGGGACTCCCCTGTCAGCTCCGAGGGGGTGAGTGGCATCGGAACCTTGTCCAACCCCGTTCTCCCTCTCGGGGCTTCGGCGCAGGTGAGCCTGGCCCCGACATCAGCCTCGGAGCCGTCCCTCTCGGTGCCGGGAGTGGTTCACGTCTCTTTGGAGCGGGGACCCTCTGCTCTGCCTGATGGGGGAGCCTTTGAGGTCATGAGGAGCGTGCTGACTCCTGAGTCGGCTCCTCGATCGGCCCCTTCGGCTCCTCCCCCCATGGTGCCTGCATCGGTCTCTGTCCACCCTCCTGACCCCAAGTGTGGAGAACAGATGCTCCAGGTCGCCCCATTGGGTGTATCTTCCTCTTCCGAGGCCTCCCCTGATCATTCAGAGGAGCTCCCTCAGAAGAGAAAATGTAAGAAGAAACATGTCGACTCCCCCGAGTCAGTCACGTCTGATACCGACTTGGAGGATTCGGAAGGGTCCCCAAGATCCCCCTCTGAGGATGTCTCTTTTTCAGACATCCTAGAGATCCTTAAGCAGAGGGGGAGCTGGACTGCTCTTTACCCTTCCAAGGACGAGTCGGTATACCTGGACGTGTTTGGTTCTCGCCCTACCCCTCCTGGGTGTCTCCACCCTTTGACCCGCTCATGGAAGTAGTGGCTCGAAGGGAGTGGTCAGCCCCGGACACAGTGGAACCAACTCCCCGTAGGTCAACTAAGTTCATTACAGCCCCACCCAACAAACAATTTTTGACAAAAGGTGTCCCCGTTGATGCCATGGTGGTGTCAGCAGCCACTAAGAAGGAGTTGGCTGACCACTGGTGCCTGTCCATCCACCTAATAGAGAGTCTAGGACAATGGACAGGTATGGGAAGTGGATGTTTTCCTCAGCAACCTTTTCCATGCCATCGTTGAATTATCTGTGCCATTTCACCCACCTTCAAAGGGATCTTCTCAAGGAACTGGGTGATACCCTTCAGGATCCATCAAGTGCGGGGGTGCAGGATAAGATTAACTCCCAGCTGGCGACCCTTAACTCTATCGTCAGCTCCTCCATGCGGCTCATTTCTTATGCAGCCGATGGGGTGAGTAGGGCTGCAGATACAGGCGTGGCTTTGAGAAGACATGCCTGGATGCGGTTATGTAACTTTGCTGACCCCTTTAAGGCGTCCTTCACCAATACCCCCTTCGATGGTTCGGCTGTGTTTGGACCACAGGTGAAGGATACCCTTACCAGGTGTGAGCAGGAAGGCAAGACTCTCTCTGCCGTGGGAGTCCGTTTTTCTACTCCCTCTAGACCATACCCTAAGGGTCAGAAGAGTGGGAAAATGTGGTTTTGGAAACCCCAGGGAGTCGTGCCTGACACACGTGGTGAGTTTCCCTCTAGGGGCAGGGGAGGGAACAATAATAGACACCACCTGAGGGGCAGAGGGAGTCTGCAAAATCGGGGTAGCAGAGATTCTTTCTCTGACAAACCCTTTCAGCACCCCTGAGGGGCTGCCCAACTGTCCACCTTCGGAGGCAGTCGGGGGAAGATTGTCACTGTACCCAGACGCCTGGCAACTCCTCACACAAGACAAATGGGTACGGTCCATCATATCCGAGGGTTACAAAATCCCCTTTGTCCACACCCCTGTACAAATGACCAAGTCCCTTCCAGATGTTCCACCCGGTCTAAGGGAACAAGCAGTGGCAGAAATTTCAAAACTGCTAGAAAAAAGGGCCATCCAGCCAGTCCCACCAGAGCAGCAAGGATCCGGAATTTACTCCAAGTTCTTTTTGGTAACAAAAAAGACAGGGGACTGGAGACCCATTTTGAATCTCAGCAGGTTACACAAATCTGTTCAAAGAATGAAGTTCCGGATGGTCACGCTTCAGTCCATTCTACCCTTTTTGGGTCAGGACAATTGGATGTGCTCCATAGACCTTCAGGATGCGTACTACCATATCAAAATGGACAGGCGCTCCAGAAAGTTTCTCCGCTTCCATCTGGGAGCCAGTCACTATCAATTCAGAGCCCTGCCCTTTGGTCTCACCAAAGCCCCCAGGGTGTTCACCAAATGCATGGCAGTGGTTATGGCTCACCTGAGACGGCGAGGATTCCAGGTGTTTCCATATCTAGATGACTGGCTCCTTACTGCTTCCACCAGGCATCAGCTACTGCGAGCCAGGGATTATACCATCCAAACTTGCTCCGAGCTAGGTATCTCAATAAATTTCGAAAAGTCTGCATTGTCGCCTTGTCAGTCTATAACCTTTATAGGCACAAGATTAAATACAAAAGAGGTGTCTGCAAAACTTCCTCTAGACAGAGTGTCAGACATTCGCCAACATGTGCAGGTCTTACTACAGTGCAAGAGGATTCAGGCCAGATTTGTACTAAAAACTTTGGGTCTCATGGCAGCAGCAATCATACTAGTTCCCCTGGCTCGTTTTCACATGCGGATTCTTCAGTGGATGCTCTTTACCCAATGGTCTTTTCAACAACTTCCGATGTCTCACAACATAATAATCACTCAATCATGCAAAGACCACCTGGCTTGGTGGATGGTCTCCCCTCTAGTACTCCAGGACAGACCATTTGTTCTTCCTCCTCCTGTTGCCACGGTGACCACAGATGCTTCCCTGATTGGGTGGGGGGGGGGGCATTTTCAGGGCAGGACTGTCCAGGACACTTGGCAACCACTAGAGTACCACCTGCACATAAACATCTTGGAGATTAGAACGCTTTTAGCATTGCAAGCTCTTCAGGACTCTCTACCCATTGGGACTATTGCAATTCAAACAGACAATATGTCTGTGGTGTGGTACATCAACAAGCAGGGCGGAACCAAGTTCTATCCCTTATGTCGAGAAGCATTCAGACTCTGGCAGTGGGTGATCTCCTCTCAACGGTTTCTGATAGCAACGCACATCCCCGGGAAGTCCAACGTCATAGCGGACAGGCTAAGCAGAGCTATTCTCATGCCTCACGAGTGGTCTCTCAATCAGTCAGTAGCGGACAAAATTTTCCGCAGATGGGGTCAACCTTGCTGTGACCTTTGCACAACTCCTCTCAACAGCAAGTGCGACGATTTCTTCACTCTCTTCCCCCTCCCCGGCCACTCCCCCAGAGATGCTCTAGTTCACGATTGGCCCCAGGGTCTTCTGTATGCATTTCCACCTTTTCCCCTAATTCCCAAACTAATTCAGAAGGCGACCGCATTGGGATCCAAGATGATCCTCATTGCTCCTTACTGGCCTTGACAAATTTGGTTCCCATTCCTGCATCGTCATCTGCTGGAGCAGCCTTGGAATCTGGACGCAGTGCCAGACCTCTTGGTCCATCAGTCGGGTGGGCTGCACCAATCCCTTCAGTCTCTCTCAACCTCACAGCTTGGTTGCTCCACTTCCAACCTTAGCCAGGCTTCCATATATTTCTCTGCCGGTGTGTGAAATCATCCTTTCTTCGCACAAATCTACCACCAGGAAGACTTATGCTAGTAAGTGGAAACGTTTCTCTTTCTGGGCAGAGGCTAGGAATATAGAACCCTTTACAGCCCCTGTCCATCATGTTCTAGATTTTTTAGCAGAACTTTTTCAAGCTGGTTCCTCGTCTGCCACTATTAGGGTCCAATTAGCTGCTATCGCAAATTTCCACGCTGGTCTGTCAGAAACCAGCATCATGTCCCACAAACTTTGCAAGGCCTTTCTTAAAGGGACTGTTTTGCTTAGGCCCCCGGTCAGAGATCCCCCGCCTCCGTGGGATTTAAACTTGATATTAGCTTCCTTGATTCTCCCTCCTTTTGAACCTGCGGCTTCCTGTTCCTTAAAATTACTCTCCTGGAAGACTCTCTTTTTAGTAGCCATCATCTCAGCTAGGAGAGTTTCGGAACTTCAAGCCCTCTGTATTCGTCCTCCTTACCTTGTGTGTCACAAGGATAGAGTTTCACTCAGGACTAATCCTTCTTTTCTGCCCAAGATACCTTCTGAAACAAACCTGAATCAGGCTATTGATCTACCTGTCTTTTTTCCTAACTATTCGAACAAAGCTGAACAAAAGTTACACCAATTGGACATTCATAGGCAATTACATTTTTATTTGGATAGGACTAAGCAAACAAGAAAATCAGACCAACTCTTCCTGTCCTATGCTGAGGGCAAACAGGGCCTGCCAGTTTCTAAAGTAACCTTATCCAGGTGGTTGTCCTCTATTATTACTTTGATTTATCATCTGAGACATAAAGAACTCCCTACTAAACCTAAAGGTCATTCCACCAGAGCGTTAGCTACTTCGGTAGCTTTTCAAGCTAGACTACCAATGGAATCTATTTGTGCTGCAGCCACATGGGCCACTCCTCATACCTTTTCATTTCACATTATAAGTTGGATATGGCCTCTAGCAGTAGAGCTGATTTTGGTTCCACTGTGCTCAAGAGTCTGTTCCGATGAGCCACCCAGGACTAAGGTGCTAGGGACGCTGTCCCAACCAGCAAGAATGAAGGCTAGATAGACAACTTAACATTAAGAAGTTATGTACCTACCATAACATTCCATGTTAGTTGTCTTTTTCTCACCTTCTTTCTTGCGTCCCACCCTCCACCCCCCTAGCCTGGACAGACCGAAAAGAGTCCATTTTTGAGGCCTTCTTCCTCTGGCTGAGTCTTATCTGGGTTACGTCCTCCTCTGTTTTAGTACTGTAGGTAAACCTTGTAGTTTGGACAGGTGTCCTTAAAATTTTTTCTATGGTGTTAGCTCTGCCAAATGAGATCTGGGTTTCTAGCGCCAAGCATTGTGGGATAAGGGGAGGCCTCGAGCCAGTAAATAGCTCTCGAGCTTTAGTAGATGGCCGAGTCGGAGCCGAGGATCGGCTCTGAACCCAACCAGCAAGAAAGAAGGCGAGAAGAAGACAACTAACATGGAACGTTATGGTATGTACATAACTTCTTATTATGAGGCACGTCTACTATAATTTGCTGAGGTGTAGATCACCATTGTAATACCTGGCCTTAATAAAACCATCACAAATGACATTTCTTGAGGCGTGCTATAACTGTGGATGTCCTTTCATTCAATGCCGCAGTATTCTTAACACATGGGATATAGCCCACAAGGCGACCCAACATCTGGTCAGTATACCAAAGCCTTTAAGTTGCCATAGGGTATGCCATATATCACTAGTACACTCCTCATGTAGTGTAGGCCATAAAAGGAACGCCCAGACGTACCCTCCTCAGAACTTCTTTGACACCAGTCTGAACGCCCTCATTTGATCGTCATTCTGATCGCCTGAGCTATTGTTGTGTTGCACTGGTGTACTTTGGCTCAGATAATTCTCCCATTGGAGATTTTTTCTTTGTTTTTGGTTGCCATCAATATATTTGTGGTTAATGTCATCCAGAAGGTGAAAATGCAATTGTGGGAGACAAATTCTCCATAAGGATCACCATGAGCAGTGTTTGGGAGCTGCTCATGGCTATACATCTTGCAGTATTTGTCAGACCTTTGTCCCTAAAACAGTCAGAAGTTGCCTTTCCTCCCTCAAATTTTCTCAAGGGAATCAGTGGCTTAAACCATTAGCTCAGGGCTCAATGGAAGGTGCATCCTAGGCCTGAAGTACAGCCGCCAACGAAGAGAAAGGCAAGACTGCTAGGCTGGATTCTTCAGCTGCACCTCCCTTATGGGCCATCTCTCATGAGGATGATGAAGGCCCAGAGGTTCACCCAGTTCCAGAGTTGGATTCATCTGCTGTGTCCGGTTCAGAGACTTGTATGGATTTGGCTGCGAGGACGTCCTTGGAGGCCTTGCAGATGTCTTTCACAAGCGTTCAGGGGAACCACAGCTTGTGATTATGGAAGGGCCTAGGGGTATTCCACAGATCTTAGTGAGGGTGGAAGTGGTGACTACGATTGTGGAATACAGACCTACGTTTGGGCCTTCTGCCTTTCATAAGGGAGACATCCATTTAGAAAAGAAACAGAAAACAAAGCATTTATCGCCTACTCCCAAAGACCCTTAGAGTGGCAGAATTTTACTCAAGGCCTGTTTAAGGCCCTTATGGCTTTGAAGCCACATAAGGGGATCTCTGTTCCAGCTCCTCCTTGGTCTCTTTCCCTTCCAAAAGGGTTAGAGATCAGGGTTCCTGGGGCAGAGGGGTAGAATCTGATTAGGATTCCTTGGCCTACTGCACACAGATTCCTTCTCCATTAGACTTACAGCTCTGAGGAGGAAGAATCCATCAGTCCATACTCTCCTGTTGAAGGGATCTCTTTTAAGGATACCATTGTAAGGATGATGGAGTATTTCAAATGGGATTGCTCTCAGGTGTCTGATGTGAACAGGAGATACTGTGAGCTCCTTCAGATGGATTCCCCTAAATCCTCTGCTGTACCTCCTGTTTTGCCTGCCTTTTTGGGTGCGTTTTCCTCTGTTCACAGACTCCATATTCCCAACCCCCCTGCCCCTAATAAACCTGTTCATTTCTGTAAGGTGCCAGAGGACTGCAAACATTTATACAAGTGCCCTTCTGATGAACCCTCTGTAATTTTTGTGGCTTCTGATAAGCTTTCCGAAGTACTGCTTTCCACTAAGCTTCTTCCCTCTGATAAGGACTGTGGAAAGGCTGGGCAAGAAGGTTTACACTTCTGCCACCCTTGTCGTCAGCCATTAATTATCTGACTTACATAACCAAGTATGTGTTGGCTCTGCTTTCTCAGACTTGTCAACTCTTAGCTGACCTTCCGGATTTTGAGGTTAAGACTTCTGCCTTGTCTCTGTCAGGGGCTTCCTCTCAGGTAGCTAGGCACTCCATGATGCAGCAGATGCTTCTTCAAGAGCTGCAGCTTCTGGTTCTGTACTGAGGAAATATTCCTGACTAAGCCTTCAGCCTTTGCTTGATGGTATTAAGGTGAAGCTAATGGCTGTCCCCTTTGGGAAAAACTCAGTTCCCACTAATTACCACATCGATGGGAGCACACTGAACACTGAAGACATTATAAGAGATTTGGGGACATAGGTTGACAGCAACCTCTCCTTCGACCACCACATTGTCACTGTGGTCAGAAAGTCCTGTGTGGCACATCTCATTACCAAGGTTTTTGCATCCAAGAAAAAAGAGGTCATCATCTTTCTCTACTCTTCCCTTATTTGGCCAATTATCGAGTATAATGCCCCATTTGGCATGTACCTCACTAGACACATGCAACAGCTGGAAAGACCACAAAAGTACCAAATGAAGAGGATCCTAGGCCTTAAACATATGTCCTACATGGACAGACTCAAAAAACTCCAGCTGTTCTCTGTCTCATATCGTCTACTAAGAGGCGACATCTACTTGACTTACAAAGCCTTGTCTGACCCAGCTCTGTTAGAAATGCTACATCTAAAGAAATCCCAATTCCTCCACACCACACGCTTCAGAGACCTCAACCTCATTACCACAATCAATAGAACATGCAGGAGGTACAGGTTCTACCACTCTCTTCCTAATCACATTCCTCTTTTTCTTAGACTGTCTGTCTCTTTTCCTGTTTGGTCACACATTACCCAAGACTCTTGGGTCCTCAGCAACATTCACCTAGGCTACGTCATGGTTTGGAAATCTCTTCCTCCTTTCATGGGCATTCCTCAACCTCCTCAAGTCCCGTTACATCTTTTTGGAGGTTATTCAGGAACTTCAGGCTTAAGGCACCATAGGGAAGGGATTTTACTCCAAATATATCTTGTTCCAGGAAAAGAAGGGACTTGGAGACCCATTCTGAACCTCTCTCACCTGAACACCTTTCTGAAGGTGCCTACTTTTTGAATACTTTCACTTTAAACCTTGTTTCCTCTCCTTCTTCCTCAGGCTTTCCTTGTTTCTCTGGATGTCAAGGACACTTAACCTCCACATTCCTATTCATCCCCTTTTTAGGAAGTTTTTACGTTTCTCTGTTATATTTTCAGTTCTGTGCTTTGCCCTTTATCCTTTCTACTGCACCAAGGCTATTCAGCAAATGCCTAGCACATCTGATTGCTATTTTGCAGACATCAGGTCTTCCCCTATCTGGATGACCTCCTATTCCAGGCATCCTCACCAGAGATTTTGTTGCAAAATCTCCACTTTAACATTTCTGTTCTTCAAGGCCCGGGGTTCATTATAAATTTCAAAAAGTCTTCTCTGACTCCTTATCAGGACCAGGTGTTCCTGGGGTCCAGGATACAGACAGTGCCTATGCTGGTATCGCTGCCTCTTCCAAAGGTTCAGACACTAGTTGTTTTCTTCCAGAATCTTTTTCTCCTGCCCTCCATTATGGCCAGGGAGTGTTTTGAGAGTTCTGGGGTTTATGGCATCCACCATTCCCATGTTCCCTCTAACCAAACTTCACATGAGAAGTCTCCAGGGATCTATATCAGTTTGCCACAATCGCATTGCTATGAACACCTATTCATCCACCCTAATTCAGAGAAAATCATTTCAGAGATTCTCTGAATTTACAGAGGGCAAGGAAATAATTGCCCTAGAGCAGAACTTTGCCCTTTTCTCCACTGCAGTGCAGTCTCAGAGTTGGTATATATAGTTAGGGGATGTGGGAGGGTGAATCCCCCCACTTGGGTGAGTTCGATTTGCTTAGCTGTCGGTCCATTGTGATGTAAGGCAAGTATTTCCTTGCTCTCAGTAAATTCAGTGAATCGCTGAAATGATTTTCGCTGAATTAGGGTCTATGAATAGATGTTCATTGCAATGCGATTGTGGCAAACTAATATAGACCCACCTCCAGTGGTTCCAAAAATATCAGTGTGGCAACAGCATGTGCACCCTCTAGATTTTCTAGTTCCTCTTCTACACTTCCTAAAGAAGGAATTGCAGTGGTGGATTGAGCAACTTCCCCTAAATCCAGGACTTCCTGTTCATCCACCTCTCCCAGTTCAGAAGTCATTTACAGATGCCTCAAATGTGGGATGGAGTGCAGCTCTAGGCTGTCTCAAGGTTCAGGCCGTTTGGTCAACTCTTCAACAGAAGGAGCACATCAACATCAGAAAGATGAGGGTATTGCTGATGGCTCTGCAAACTTTTCATCCTCTCCTCTCCCCAGGACCTCTCAAGGTGTTCACAGATAACACCGCAGTCCTTTGGTATGTGAACAAGCGGTGTAGGGAGGGATGAAGTCCTACCTCCTTTGCCAGTTGGGAGTCCTGGTTTGGGATATTGCATTGAAGCATCAGCTGACCCTTCCTTCAGCTCAAAATTCAGTGGCGGACACTCTGAGCAGGTCCTTGATTCAATCTCATTAATGGATGCTTCACAGGAAAGTGTTTCTGAACATTGTCCACCAGTAGGGTACTCCTCAAGTAAATCTATTTGCTTCCCCCTGTGAACAAACAGCTTCCACAGTTTTGTGCCAGGGTCTGAAGTCCTCTGGTGTGGAAGGTGGATGCACTCTCATTCTCATGGAAGGGGATGTTTCTGTATGCCTTCTCACCCCTTCCTCTTATTCCGAAATTCCTGTCCAGGATTCAACAAGATTCTCCAAATATCTTGCTGGTGACTCCCTTTTGGCCATGGCAGCATTAGTTCCCTCTTCTTCTCCATTTAGCCAGTGGCCATCACCACAAGTTACCTCACAGGGTGGACTTACTCATGCAAGACAAGGGATCGCTCATCCATCTTCACCTATCTATTCTTCAGCTGACTCTATGGATGATAGGATTTTGATTCCATATAGGCTCCTTTTTTCTGAGGATGTGCTTAGAGTCCTGCTAGAGGCCAGGACACCCAATAGTAGGAACTCCTACTTATCTAAATGAAAGAGGTTTTCTATTTGGTGTTGTTCAAGAAACCTAGATCCATTTAATGTGGACCTTCCTTTGGTTCTATCTTATTTGTGTGAATTGCTCAATGCAATTTGGCCTACTCTTCAGTTAAGGCTCATTTATCAGCTTTTTCTGCTTGTCTGCCTTTATCTCCTCCTGTAGCTTCTACATTTGAAGCCAAACAGTTTCTTAAAGGTGTCTTTCATATTAGACCTCCCAGGAAGTCCGTTCCCCCTCTCCGGGATCTTAATTTTGTCTTGGAGAAATTGACACGGCTACAAGAGCTTGCTGCCTCAGCTTCCTTGCAACATTGTTCCTGGAAGACTGTTCTTCTGTTGGCTATTACGTCTGCCAGATGAGTGTCTAACCTCTTATGGATTGACCCCCCCCCCTTTCTTATTTTTCATAAAGATAGAGTGTCCCTGCTTAGTAATCCTTCCTTTATGCCTAAGATAGTGAATAAGTGTTCTTAAATCAGTCTGTTCAATTGCCTACCTTCCTTTCCCCCTTCTCCACAGTCTTCTATTGAGTGGTTCTTCACACCTTAGATGTGCATAGACAACTCAGATTTTACTTGGAAAAGACTAAGACTATTAGAAAGTCTGATCAGCTTTTTGTTTCTTTTCGCCCCAAGTCTTTAGGGGTACCTGTTTCCAAGCAGACTATTACTTCTTGAATTTCTAAAGGCATTTATTTTTGTTATGTTCATCTTGGTAAAAACCTTCCTCATTTTGTTAAGGTTCATTCCACCAGAGCTGTTGCTTCCTTTGGTGCTTTTTGCAAGGGGATTAGACTCTTAACTCCATCTTTGAAGCACCTACTTGGACTTCAGTGCATACTTTCACCAAACATTACAAGCTGGATGCAGTATCTAGAGCTAGGGCTGGTTTTGCAAGACCCATTTTGTATGGGTTCATTGAGAGATTTGCTGGTCCTTCCAGTGAATGGAAGGACATAGTACAGTTGTGTAAAATCTTACCATAACAGTAGATGTCCTTCTCTTCACTGCTGCAGTATTCACTCCCACCCTCCATCCCCCATGTACTTTTCTTTCTTCCGGATGTATTGCTCACATCTTCCTTCACTGGACTGATGTTCTTGCTGGGGCTCTCAGTTCTGAGGAGGGTACGTCTAGATATCCATCCCTTTTATGCCCTATGCTAAGTGAGGAGCATACTAGTGATGTATGGAGTACCCTATGGCATCCTAAAGGCTTTGGTATACTGACCGGATGTCAGGTCACCTTGCAGGCTATATCACATGTGTTAAGAACATTGCAGCAGTGAAGAGAAGGACATCTACCATTATGGTACGATTTTACAAAACTGTACTTTACAGTTCCCTGACAGTCATCCTGTTCCAGGCATTACATAGACTCCTACACAAGGTACCAGTTGTCAGGATATGTAAGTCTGTATGCTGTGATCCTCCGTAAAGCAGTATGTTATCATAGAAATGGAGATGGAACATGTAGAACCTGGTAATCTCAGAGCAGTGTGCAGGATGGCGAAATCACAATGTAACACGCTTATGTTAATAATAGAGGGTTATGGCTTGAATAATGAATGACACAATAGTAGCTTGTCATCAGTGACACTGATTTTCCATTTTTCTGGAGTGAATATCAGTAAATACTAAATGTGGCAGTTTGAGTTTTGGATAAAAATGGGATTTTCACTGAATTTGGCATTTTAAGCCAGAGCACTCATTCATTACAAATCTGTATTTCTTCTTATATTTACTATTTGCAATACTGCCATCTTGGTGGGAAGTAGAAAATTTTAATGAAATTATGATAAGGGTAGGAAATTACATTTAAAAATTGTGGGTATAAGTCCTGATTTTATCTCATGAAAAAGGAATTTACGTTTTTTGAGAAATGTAAACCAGTGTCCCTGCCAGTCATACTAAATATGTGCCCAGAAGAGGATTTGAGAATGCAGAGGGAGTGCCAAAAGATTACAGACTAGAACTGGGAAGTTGTTAGTAAAATGAGCACATGCTGCCATCCACCTGGAGCTGACAATACAGCAAAGCTTGGCAATCATAAGGGCAGAGGCTTCCCTGTCATCAGATTTCCTTTTAGTATGGTCTCACATTGAAGGCCATTTTGAAAACCCTTGAACATTGAACATTCATAAGTTACTGATTTTCTTTTAAATTTTAAATCCAAAGTTCATAAATAGTGAATAAAGGTACACATATTTAAGACCAGTAATTGGATATGAGGTAAAGAAAAGTCAGGTTGCCAGTATCAAACAGGCATTTTAAATTAGCTAGTTTTAACATGAAATTAAGAATGTAGGAGAATCCAGCCTTTGAACTCATGCTGTTTGTTTTTTCTTGCTGTTACTCCTCTAAACAGAAAATAGGTGTACAAAAGACTTTATAAGCTAAGTGGCCATGAATATAGAACTGAAGATTTCTTTGAACAGACAGAAAATGACTGCACTGTTAGTAGTCTTTTGGTTCCGTTGCCCATGTTTTTAAGGTGACACAGTATTTTGTATTGATACCCTACAATACTGTCCTTCATTTCAGTTCTCAGCTTGTGTGCTTTCTGTACAGTGTACATTTCTTCGCTGTGTCATTATGAATTTTTGCTGGGTGCTCTGGTTTCCTCACAAAACCCAAAAACATATTATAGCTTGATTGGTGACTCAATTGTCCATAGGTGTGCATGCCATATGTGAGTGAGTAAATGAGTGAGGGAGTATGTGCATGCATGTGTAATTGACTGAGTGAGTTTCTCATGGTAGATTGCTATCCAGTTCAAGTTTAGTTTCCTGCATTGTACCCATGGAATACCAGAATATGCTGTAGCTCCTCATAACCCTGAATTTGATAAAGCATGTAGGTGAGGAATGAATGGGTGTCCACTGGTTATCAGATTTACCCAGATGTAGTCCTACTGTGTGTACTAGTGCAGTAATTACTGCTGATTTGTGGGCTTTGTTGGGTCTACCAGTGGCTGTTATGATTAAGTAAAAAGAGCATCCATGGATTCATTCCAGCTTTGCTAACAGATGACTGTTGGTTATTACTGTTATACAGCATCTTGCTTAAAAAAGTGCTTTATTTTTGAATAAACCTCTCTATAATAAAATTACCATCCCTTTTGGCAGTTTTCATGGATAAATATTAGTGAAAGCATGCAGAGCCTGTGTAGTTTACATGCATATAGTGTGACCTGCCTGCTTACTCTAATGGTGCTTTATATGTTGAGCACACAATGTGCCACATGTTCTGCAGCTTATTTATTTATTTATTTTTACTTTTGGGTCATGCCACTGATCAGGTAATCAACCTAGGGCTTGTACTTCCTCCTTTTGGTAGTTCATATGTACAGCTTTACCACCAGACCAGAATAAGCATATTGCGTAGAAAGTATTTCTTATAACTGTCTTCAGATCACAGTGGTTCAGGAGACCATGTGATTTTTAAACATGAAATCCTTACAGAATAGTGGACACACTGAGATTCATGGAAGGCATTTAGTATATGAAACAATGTATTTTTATAACTAAAATCTTTCCATGTTATTCGTTTAACATAGCTTAGTAGTAAAAGTTTAGTACTTCAGATTCATAATCATTCAGTGTGGGAATGGAAAAGCAAAAGGAGTACATTAAAGTACATTCTGACAGAGGTTTTGGTAGTTTCCTGACATCGGCAGTTTTCTTACTTGCAGCAACAGTGGTGACCAATATAATATTTCACAGCTGTAGCTTAGATGTAAAGTGAGGCCTTTTTTCTGTGCGAGTTAATATAAGCCATGTTTCTTTTTGATGTTCTGTTTTAGGTTGTGGATTGCATCCTCCCACCCTTGGTTGCCTTGGCACTTAGTCAGAATGGTGAGCTTGACCACATCAAGTAAACTTTCCCTAAATTTTGCATTTGTTTTTAATTAGAAATCAGTGTGGTAACATTCCTGACACATTACCTTTTTAGTGGAATGGAGAATCTTCAGCTTGAGGCTGCTATCAGAAACCACATCACTACTGGTGAGCCACGATGCCATTGCAGAGGAGACCAGGGAAAACCTTGATATAAACAGCAAACTTCTGTCTCTCATTAGAGATTCCCTGCTTCTACAGTAAGTACTGGTCTTGCTTTTTATTGGCAGTGTAATTTATGATATCCATATCTTTTTTTTTTTTTTTTTTTTTTTTTTTTATTACAGCAAATACCCTGTAATTTTGATACCTTTAAAATGTGCATTAACAAAGTATACTGCCTTCATTTTTAACGGCTAACATCTTCAAAAATCAGATGCTCCATATTTCAAATAACTGACCTTGAATTAAATATTATGTCTGAATTATATCACCATCCTGTCTTTCAGAGTCATGGGGTCATTTTTTTTAATGTATAGCTTCACTGTCAATCTTTTTACACTGTTTTTTTTTCTTGTGATTCTCCCAGCTGCTTTACGTATTGTGAATGTCTTTGCCATGAATCATTTACTGCATAGCAAAATGCTCTGCTGCTTTGTCAGGGGAAAACGTGATTATATTTTCCCCAAAGAGATATTGCATACTGTAGAAACTTTTACTTGTCATTATTTAGATCAACAATTTGTTTAAGCATTATGGTTTTGTTGTTTCATAGGTTCGTAGTACTTGGCAAGCTGCTCTTGCAGGCCATTTTAAGCCTAGCTAGTGGCCGTTTTTGTTCTCTAATTAGCCTATCACATTTAGTTAGAGATTGGCCTTATGCATCCCATGATAAATATTTATATGTTACCCTTAATGAGAATAACTGGGATAATACCATACGTAATTTGAGGGGATCCATGAGCGGGATACAGCTTTTAGGAGTTGCCTGTGTCCATTAGTAGAAGAGAGGGCAGTCTTGGAGTAAATTTTCTGCTTCCCACCCATAGATCCAAGTTGTGCTTGAATATAAACAGGGATGAACATTGTTTTATGCGGATGTGAAGTCTGTTCCAGAGCAGCAGTATCCTCTTCTATGTATACCTGTCTCTCCAAACCATTCTGTTGATGTTACACAAGAGGTTTAGATCTCTAGACTGAGTACTTCTGAAGCCATTTTACTTGTTGATCAGTATGGGGTCGGAGGAGTTCTTGCATGCCAGACACAGGTCACCTCTTAGCAGTCTGTAGGATACATAGTATAGTGACAGGATTTTGAGTCCATCCATATAAGGCATAGTTAGATCTTATATCCTTTTAGGAAGTTATCTCTATGGGCATTCCAGTTGCTGCATGTGTCTGGACAGATATGTGCCAAATGAGGCATTATGCTCAATGATTGGCCTAATGTGGACTGAGTAAAGGGGGACAATGACATCCCTAGATGTGGACACAATCCAGGGACAAGGGTCTTTCGTTTTTGCCCTCCCAGAGTACTGATATTACTGAGATGATTTTTGATATGAAAGCTTTCACTAGAAATGTAATGTTAAAGTATATGTATAAAGACAATGTAGTTATATCTACTGAGTATGTTTTTAGGAAGCCAAGTACTTGCACACCTGTTTTATATCCCCTTATTGAGGCATTTGAAAAAATATGTTTAGATGAAATTTATAAGGGCTATGATTCTGCAAATAAGAGGAAACACATTTTTAATATGACTGTAAGAAAGAAAGAAGCGCTTGAACACTTAATGTGTGACCAAAGCATTGTTATACGTCCTGCCGATAAGGAGGGCCCTATTGTGATTCTAGATTCTTCATGGTATGCTGACAAAATGAATGTTATGTTGTCTGACAATTCTTTTTGGTACTTACATATTATCGCAACCAGATTTTGCAATGTAGCGTACATTCTGACATTTGTTTGAATTTTAGAAAATGTAGTGTATTAGGGAAGGGTGGCCGGTTTAAAAGTTTGCTGGGATATTGGTGGGGGATTTTTTAATGTTTTATGGGTACAATTTTTGGATAGGTGTGTAGTGTGCTGAAAAGACGTTGAGCGTTATGTTGGTATGTGTATTTATATGCAATCTTTCGAAGGTGCTTTTAATTTGAGAGCTGTCGTCAGAAGGTGCTGGTCGTATGGGAATTATCGAAGGATTTTGGAGATTTGAGAGCTATCGGAAGGTGTTCGTATGGGAGTTATCGAAGGACTTTGGGATCATTAAATGTGCTTTTCATTTTGGAGGTATCGTTGGAAGGTGGTGTTAGTTTTGGAGCTATCGAAGGAGTTTGGAAACTATCGTTGGAACTTCGTTTGGAAAGGATTTTTGGATATATCATTGGGGCAATCAATAGTGTTTTTGGACTTTGGGAGCTATCGTTGGAACTTTGGTTGAAAAGGACTTTTGGATTTATCATTGGGATAGTCAATGGTATTTTTAATTTGGAGTTATTGAAGGACTTTGGGAGCTATCGTTGGAACTTCGTTTGGTTGAAAAGGACTTTGGGAGCTATCGTTGGGGCAATCGAAGGAGCTTTTGGTTTGGGATTTATCGCTGGATGTGTTACACGTGGAGATTTATTTTTCAGCTGTATTTTCGTTTATTCAGTTCTTGGATTACTTAAATGCTTTCATTAAAAAAAAAAGAAGAAAATGGAGTCAAGGTAAGTGATTGAGGAAAAGTATTTAATGGTTAAACTGCATTCATTGAATGGTACATATGCAATGTAATATAGGTAAATTCAGAGTACTGCTTTGCTTCTTTCTTCGTTGCAATGTATATTCGAATGTCATTAATTTTCATAGCTGTTAGGGCTCTACTGTTTAATATTGTTAGGGTTGCCACCTTTTCAAATGGCGAAAGTGGTACATTTTTGGTACAAACATCAGATTTTACAGCCAACACATACCCACGGTCAGTACAAAGGTTAGAACTTAACTTTTTTGCCTAAATAAAAGCTTATTCTTGTAGCATTTTAGTTGCTTATTCTATTTCTTATAACATTTAGGTATTTTAGGTACAGAATAACTGTTTTATGCAACTATTACTTAAAATATAGGAAATATTTTTGTCCTAAAATCTCAGGACATTTGCCATTTTTACAATTTTTTGTCAGGACAAAACTGCCCAAAGAGGAACTGTCCCTCGCAAAGTGGGACAGGTGGTAACCCTAAATATTGTTAATTGTGGATTCTTCAGTTGCTGTTATATTGGTTGTCAGTGTAGATAGTTCTGAAGATGTGGATTGTTCACTGGGTGTTGTTTTGTTTTTTACTGTTGAGAGCTTAGAAGTAGTTGGTTGGTTAATTGCTGTGGTACTTGTTGGTATGGATTTTCTGTTTTTTTGTGGAGGAAAGTTGTTAGCGACGTCTTTTAATAGTTCTTCAAAGCAGTCTTTTGAATTTGATAGTTGTGTTTTGCGCCACATATATTCAACAAGAATGGAATGTAGATGGTGACATGCAGTTCCTCGTTGTTTCTTGTTTCTCCACTTTACTGAGCCCCACATTCTTTCTATATGTTGTGTATGCATTCCAGTGTCTGGGTCAACAAAATTGTAGCTGTGATTAACTTTGTCATGGCTGATGCCAGCTTTTTTTAGTTGTTTTGTTTGGTATGCTTTCCAGGAGTCTGAGTATATAATGCTGCCTTCTTTGATTTTTTTTGTATTTGGTCAAACAATGTAGAGGCACTTCTATCAGGCACTTTTACTACAAACATTTCTTTCGTTTCCCTACAGATTCCTGTGAAAATCCACTGTTGAGGTAGGATACGACCGCTGTTATTTTTCCGCCGAGTAAATAAACTTTCGTCGATTTCCACTATATGCCCTGGCCCTCCGATCTTTTTCTTCTCTTGTTTTTCCAACTCCATGGTACATACATCCCTTAAATAATTACTCCAGTTGATAACTGTTTTGTCAGCCATATCCAATTCTTCACGACAGAAATTAATGCTAGATGTTAAGTTGTCTATCTCGCCTTCATTCTTGCTGGATGGGTTCGGAGCCGACCTCGGCTCCGACTCGGCCACTCTAAAAGCTCGAGAGTTGTTTCCACCGGCTCGAGGCTCCCCTTATATCCCACAATGCTAGGCGTGAGTTACCTCAGATCTCGTTTGCCGCTGCAGCGATCGAGGTGTGTTTTCTACCGGCTCCAGGTTAGTGAAAGTTAGACTAGTTTAAATTCTTTAGACTTAGGCTAGCTTAGTGTATTTTTCTTTCCCCTTAGTGTAGTGGACTTTTTGTCCCTTCTACCTTTTATCCAGCCCCCTTTTTTTCTAAAGAACTTATAGTTCTTTCCCTAAGGCCTTCGGGCCCTTCCTTCCCTATCCTTAAGGTGTGTATGTGTTTGATTAGGGAGTTTTATTTTAACTTACCTTTAGTTTAAATAATTCCCTTTGAACCCTATCAGTGTAATCTGTGTGTGTGTGTTTCTGTGTGTGATTACACTTCGATTCCTTGAATATGTCCAAGGATACAAAGGTCTCAGGCTTCAAGAAGTGTGACTCGTGCTGTCAAAAAATGTCTCTGACAGACGGTCACACTTCTTGTGTGTATTGCCTGGGACCTTTACACCTGCAGGACTCTTGTGCTGTATGCCATGGCTTCAGCCCTAGAGTCCTGCAGGAGAGAAAAAATAAACTCATTTTGAGGGGTTTAATTAAGCCTGAAGGTTCCCTTTCTGTGTCATCGGGGAAACCTTCTAAGGCTTCTAAGACCTCGGATCCAGCTTCAGAGTCGAGGCCTAAGGCTTCGAAGCCTACTGCTTCATCGGCTCCGGCTGGAGCCGATGAGTCTTTGACTGCAGTATCCATGGTTTCCTCAGCTCCGGCCGGAGCCGAGGCATTAGAGATTCCTGGGTCGGCTCCGATCAGACCATCGGAGCCGACATCTAGAAAGAGATCGAGGTCACCGTCCCTTGGCTCCATTCATTCGGCTCCAGCGTCTCCCCTGCTGTCTGAACGGAGCCATAGATCTCACTCCTCCAGGTCATCGAGGCTCTCAGATCACGACCTCCAGAGGGTAGTGAGTAGACTTTTGAAGTCCGAGGCACTGGCCCAAATGCTCCAGAGTCCGACTCATCAGTCGATGCCTCAACTAGTTCCAATAAATATTCCTCCTCCGACTCCTTTGAGCTCGGGCAGGCGTCTCGGGACCGAGACTGTGGTAGCGTCGGAGCCGATACATTTGTCTTCGGCTCCGTTGTCTGCTCCGATTTCTTCTTTTGAAGAATCTCGGTGCCGGGCTTCCCTCGTCGGCTCCGAGGGGGTGAGTGGCATCGGACCCTTGTCCGATCCCCCTCTCCCTCTCGGTGCTTCGGCGCTGGTGAGTTCGGCTCCGACATCGGCCTCGGAGCCATCTCTGTCGGTGCCGAGGGAGGTTCTCAGCTTCTCGGAGCGGGGACCTCTGGCTCTGCCGGACAGGGGTGCGTTCGAGGTCATGCGGAGTGTGTTGGAACCTTGTTCGACTCCACAGTCGGCTCCGTCCGCCCCTCCCTCTTCGGTGCCTTTGGTTATGTCGACTCACTCCCTCATCCCAGACCGCAGAGAGCAAGCTCCTCAAGAATCCCCTGTGGGGATCTCATCCTCTTCCGAGGCCTCTCCTGAATTGGCAGGGGAGCCCCCTAGGAAGAGAAAGTGTAAGAGGAAGCACATAGACTCACCTGAGTCTGTCACCTCTGACACAGATTTAGAGGATTCGAGGGTTCCCCCGTTCCCCTTCTGAAGATGTCTCTTTCGCAGACATTCTAGAGATCCTGAAACAGAGGGGAAATTGGCCAGCCCTTAACCCTTCGGAGGATGAATCTGTGTATCTTGAGGCGTTTGGCTCTCGCCCTTCCACCTCCTGGGTGTCCCCCCCCTTTGATCCCCTCATGCAGGTGGTTGCAAAGAAGGCCTGGGCGGCTCCTGATTCAGTGGACCCTACCCCCAGGAGACCTTCCAAATTTATAACAGCACCAACTGACAAGCAATTTCTCACAAAAGGTGTTTCTGTGGATGCTATGGTGGTAGCTGCTGCCACCAAGAAGGAACTAGCTGATCCTTCAGTGCCTGTTCATCCCCCTAACAAAGAATCTAGGTCTATGGACAGGTACGGGAAGCGGATGTTCTCGTCAGCGACCTTTGCTATGCGTTCGCTGAACTACCTATGCCATTTTACTCGTCTTCAAAGAGACTTGATCAAAGAAGCGAGTGACATGTTGAAGGATCCTACGGCTGCGGGTTTTCAAGACAAGATGAACACTGAGCTGGCTACCCTGAACTCCATAGCTAACTCCTCCATGCGCCTCCTTTCTTATGCGGCTGATGGAGCGAACAGGGCCGCAGGGACAGGTGTGGCCTTACGCAGGCATGCCTGGATGCGGCTATGCAACTTTGCGGACCCCTTTAAAACGTCTTTCACTAATTCCCCATTTGATGGATCATCTCTTTTTGGTCCTCAAGTGAAAGAAACCTTGACTAGGTGCGAGACAGATGGCAAGACTCTTTCTGCCGTCTGAGTCCGTTTTTCTACTCCTTCTAGGCCTTACCCCAAAGGCCAGAAAAGTGGGAAAATGTGGTTCCGCAAACAATCTCAAGGGACTTCGCCTGACGCACAGAGTCAGTTCCCCGCCAGAGGCAGAGGGGGGAACAACAATGGTAGACGTCGCCCTAGAGGCAGGGGGGGTCCGCAGAACCAGGGCAATCGAGAAGTCTTCTCTGATAAGCCCTTTCAGCATCCCTGAGGTGTTGCCTGACTGCCCACCTTCGGAGGCAGTCGGGGGAAGATTGTCACTGTACCCAGTAGTCTGGCTATCCCTGACTCAAGACAAATGGGTACAGTCCATCATTTCCGAAGGCTATTCCATTCCCTTCGTTCACATTCCAAACCAATCAAAAAAATCCCTTCCGGATGTTCCACCCGCTCAAAGGGAATCTTGCAGCTTTGGAAATTTCAAAGCTGCTTGCAAAAAGAGCAATTCAGCCAGTTCCAGCAGACCAGCAAGGATCCGGAATCTACTCCAGTTTCTTTTTAGTTCCAAAGAAAACAGGGGACTGGAAACCAATTTTGGATCTCAGTATCTTGAACAAGTCAGTCAAGAAAACAAGATTTTGGATGGTCACGCTGCAGTCCATCCTTCCCCTTTTGGGAAAGGGAAACTGGATGTGCTCTATAGACCTTCAGGATGCGTACTATCACATAAAAATGAACAGACGCTCCAGAAGATTCCTCCGCTTCAGGCTGGGAACCAGTCATTTTCAATTCAGGGCCCTGCCCTTTGGTCTCACCACTGCCCCCCGGGTGTTTACCAAATGCATGGCAGTGGTAGCTTCTCACCTGAGACATCAAGGATTCCAGGTGTTTCCATATTTGGACGACTGGCTCCTCACAGCTCCCACCAAGCATCTTCTTCTAATGGCCAGGGACTACACCTTTCGCATTTGTCAAAATTTAGGCATTTCAATAAATTGCGAAAAGTCTGTTTTGTCGCCTTGTACTATTACCTTCATAGGCGCAAATCTAGACACAGTCAACATGTCTGCGAGACTAACAGATCAGAGAATAACAGACATACACAAACTGGTCTCGCTCCTCTTCAGCAGCAACAGAATCAAAGCCAGGTTAGTTCTGAAAGTGTTGGGGATTATGGCGGCTGCCATACCTCTGCTTCCATTAGCCAGGTTCCACATGAGAATCCTTCAATGGATGCTCTTCACGCAATGGTCATACCAGCAACTTCCGATGTCCCACACCATTATGATTACGCAGACATGCAGGAATCATCTTCTGTGGTGGATGTCTTCCCCTCAGCTCTTTTTGGGAAGACCCTTTGTCCCTTCCCCTCCGGTTGCTACTCTGACAACGGACGCCTCCCTGATCGGGTGGGGGGGGGGCATTATCAGGGCAGAACTGTCCAGGGCACATGGCAACCACACGAATGCCACTTGTACATAAATGTTCTAGAGATGAGAGCAGTGCTTTTAGCATTGCAAGCCCTTCAAGACTCTCTTCCCTTGGGAACGATAGCAATCCAGATGGACAATATGTCTGTAGTGTGGTATATCAACAAACAAGGCGGAACCAGGTCCTACCCCCTGTGTCGAGAAGCTCTCAGACTGTGGCAATGGGCGATTTCTTCTCAGCGGTTTCTGATAGCAACGCACATCCCCGGGAAGTCCAATCAAATCGCGGACAAGTTGAGCAGAGCTATCCTCATGCCTCACGAGTGGTCTCTGAAAGACTCTGTTGTGAGAGAAATTTTTCTCAAGTGGGGTCAGCCTTGCTGCGACCTTTTTGCTACTCCCCAAAACAGCAAGTGCAGAGATTATTTCACCCTATTCCCTCTACCAGGTCAGCCCAGCAGAGACGCTCTAGTCCAAGTTTGGCCCCAGGGACTTCTGTATGCATTTCCTTCCTTCCCACTAATCTCTCAAGTGATACAGAAAGCTATCACTCAGAAGGCCTCGTTGATCCTCATTGCTCCTTACTGGCCTCGACAGGTTTGGTTCCCCTTTCTACATCATTTTCTGTTGGAGCGACCTTGGCATCTGGACCTAGTTCCAGATCTTTTGATCCATCAGTCGGGTCAGTTTCATCGCTCCCTTCCCTCTCTGAACCTCACTGCTTGGTTCCTCCAATTCCAACCTTAGCCAGGCTTCCTCAAATATCTCACTCTGTCCGAGATATTTTGATAGCTTCCCATAAATCTTCCACTAGAAAGATTTATTTGAGTAAGTGGAAACGTTTCGCCTATTGGGCTCAAGGAAGGGACATAGATCCTTTCACTGCTTCCATCCAAATGGTCCTTGATTTTCTAGCTGAACTCTTCCATGCAGGTTCATCTCCTTCTACTGTTAAAGTTCAATTGGCAGCTATTTCTAACTTTCATGTGGGCATTTCAGAGTCTGCCATCATGTCCCACAAGCTTTGCAAAGCCTTTTTGAAGGGAGTTTTTCTACTTAGACCTCCGATAAGAAATCCTCCTCCTCCTTGGGACCTAAATTTAGTTCTCAGTTCTTTGATTCTCTCCCCTTTCGAACCTGCAGCCTCCTGTTCTTTAAAATTGCTATCATGGAAGACTCTCTTTCTGGTAGCTGTTACTTCAGCTAGAAGAGTTTCAGAACTTCATGCACTCAGCCGTCGACCTCCTTATATGTTGTTCCATAAGGACAGGGTATCTTTACGAACCAACCCGTCTTTTTTACCTAAGATAGCCTCGGCATCTAACCTAAATCAAAGCATTGACCTCCCTGTGTTTTTTCCAGAATATTCTAACAGGTCTGAACAAAAATTGCATTGGCTAGATGTTCATTGTCAGTTAAGGTACTATTTGGATAGAACCAAACAATTCAGAAAATCTGACCAGCTGTTTGTCTCTTATGCAGAAGGCAGAAAGGGACTTTCAGTTTCAAAGGTATCATTATCCAGATGGCTAACATCTCTGATTTCCCTTGTTTATGAAATTAGACACCAAAAGCTGCCTAACAAACCTAAAGCCCATTCTACCAGAGCTTTGGCTACTTCTATAGCCTTCCAAGACAGACTGCCTATTGACACCATTTGTGCAGCGGCTACTTGGGCTACTCCTCACACTTTCATTTCTCATTATAAGTTGGATTTAGCTTCTAGGCATAGAGCTAACTTTGGTTCCACTGTTCTCAAGAGTCTGTTCCGTTAGGCCACCGGGACAAGGTGCTAGGGGCGGTCCCATCCAGCAAGAATGAAGGCGAGATAGACAACTTAACATATAGAAGTTATGTTCTTACCATAACGTTCCATGTTAGTTGTCTTCTTCTCGCTTCTTCTTGGCCCCACCCTCCTTCCCCCTGGCCTGGACAGACCTAGAGGAGTTTGATTGTGACCTCTCTTTCTACCACCTCTTTACTTTAGGTATATGCTGCTGTGCATATTTCCTGGATCAGGATGTAGGTCACCCTTCTCTTCTCCCTGGTTTATAGAGGTGGACTTTGTTTATAGTTATTCTATTACTATTATAAGCTGGGCCTAGCTTACAAACGAGATCTGAGGTAACTCACGCCTAGCATTGTGGGATATAAGGGGAGCCTCGAGCCGGTGGAACCAACTCTCGAGCTTTTAGAGTGGCCGAGTCGGAGCCGAGGTCGGCTCCGAACCCATCCAGCAAGAAGAAGGCGAGAAGAAGACAACTAACATGGAACGTTATGGTAAGAACATAACTTCTATTTAACTGCTTACACCAACAGTATATAAAACGACCAGCAGTTATAAAAGAAATTCTACTTCCCTCAAAAAAGTTACCTTCCCAAACTCCTATTTGTTGGTAGCATTTAGCAGAGTTGCATTTCCAAAATATTTGTTTTCCATAGAATAATTTAATTTCATGTCGTGAACTGCATTCCTTGAAACTGTGTATAATTCCATACTGTTGAAATAACTGAATTGCCTCCTTATCTGTCTTTGGTAAATCCCACAATCGCATTTTTAACAAAACTATGACTACAGCAATCTACTTATATAGTTAATAACTATATGCCTTTTCAATAATCTGTTGACTAGAGCTTTGACAACTTTTGTATAGCACGAGAAGTGGAACACTTACAGAGATGCATTACTGACATGCGTAAATAGCGGTAAAAAAGGGTCAAGCTATTTTAAAATGTTCTTTTCTCTGTGTTTTCAAGTTTAAATAGTACTATAAATTAAAACTATTATAGAAAAGACGTTACTTAGTTTTAATACCGTTAATTCCGTTTTTTTAAGGAAAACACAAGCGAATAGCATTAGCGTGAAAATCTGGTTGCGATAATACGTAAGTTCCGTCTTTTTATAGTAAAATTACACTGTTTGATGTTAACAACAAGGTAATTCGTTAAACAAGTTGAGTTGTATGATGTCATCTGGGCTGATAGAAGTTTGTTGGATTTTTTTTTTTTTGTGCAACATCCCTTGATTCCCTTTATACAGGGCCTGCCCAAGTTACACAAGGATCCTGTAAATCCACCGCTTAGACCTGTAGTCTCTGGTAGAAAATGGAGTACAGAGTCTAGTCTCTGGTAGAAAATGGAGTACAGAGTCTAATCTCTGGTAGAAAATGGAGTACAGAATCTATGTCCATCTTTCTAGAAAAGTATTTTAGACCTCGTGTCAATACCAAATCATATATCCTGAGTGACTCTCAACAATTTCTGATTGATCTTTGACTTTATACAGGCTACATTTGATGTAGAGGGATGGTACTTGGTAACCTTGGATTTAAGTTCCCTCTTCACAGTTATACCAAATATGTTAGGTATTGAATGGGTGGTTCAATATCTGATGGAGCAACATATATTTAGTGATAGTAAGGTTGAATTACTTTATTTACTTCAGTTGGATCTATATAACAATGTATTTGTTTTTGATGGTAATTATTTTTTGCAAAGAGATGGCATAGCAATGGGCACATCATGTGCAAACAGCTACACTAAATCTCATCATGCTCATCTGGGAACTTAAGCACATATTGGTTGATACATACGTAGGACATATTTTATTTTACAGACATTTTGTGGCTGATTTATTTTTGATTTGGAATGGTACACAAGATGAATTGGTTAAGTTTATAGAAGAGATTAATGCTAGTACTATATTTTTGAGATTTACAGCTGAGTATTCCAAGGTAAAAATTAGTTACTTAGATGTACTTATCAGAGTTTCAAGCAGTGAACAGATGGATACTTCACTATACAGGAAATCTTGTTACAGGAACAACTTTTTACACCGAACAAGCATGCACCCTAAATATATATTTGATAACATAGTACAAGGGCAAGGACTTAGAGTCTCAATGGTGAATGTCAGTGATGGCAATTTTTTGGCTGAAATGAAAGACCTGGAGAATAATTTTGTGGATAGGGGCTACAAGAGGTGTAATGTACAACAAGTATCGAATAAAGTCTCTGATGTTAGAGAAGGTAGAGGCAGGACCTTCTTTTCTTCAAATCCACCTTTTATTCACCCCAAGAGACTGAGTGATGGTAAATGCAGGGTACGGTGACTTATTCTTACACTGCAGGATATGTCTTCGATATTATAAGTAAGCATTGGCCTATTATAACAAGATATTGGGTGAACAACCTAACTTTATCTTTAAGAAGAAGCTATCTTTAAAACAGATGCTTTGTTATCCAAAACAATTTACTGACGGTAAAACTACTAGGAATAAAGTGGGTTCCACTTATAAAGGAAATAGACCATGCCATACTTGTAAGTGCTGCAGTTATATTGACACTACTGGTATGTTTATACATCTAGATCAGGGTAAACAGTATGCGTTTGATGTTCAAGCTACTTGTACTTCATCTCATGTGGTTTATTTAGCTTGCTGCACTGCCTGCACAAAGTTTTATGTAGGCAAGAGTGATAGTTGAAGGAACATATAGTAGAACATTTAAGATCTATAAATAAAGGTACTGAGTGCAGTGCTCTTTCTAAACATGTGAAGCTCACCTCACACACACATTGTTTTAAGTTTCAAGTTATAGCACAGGTAGCCGCTATTAAGAGGCTGGGTGATGTTAGGAATGCTACTGAAAGCTTAGAGAGCAAGTGGATAGCTAGGTTAAGGGCTGATTATGGTTCAAGACTAAATGATAAAGTCCCCCTTAAACCTTTGTTACAGACACGCTCACTTTTTAGATGAGCTGTGCATACACTTATATGCATTAGTTGATTTAATTTTTTTTCTTATTTTTAAATTTTTATTACATTTATTGTTGGTATTCTTTTAATACATAATTGCTTGATTTCTTAGTTGAATTTCTGTATAAATTGCTGTGTGTGTGACTGCATTTTTATACCGACATCTGAAGAAGCAGCAAGAGCTGTGAAAGCGCTTATGTTGTTTTAAAATATAAGATTGTTCATTTTATGCTGAGAGCCTGGTGTCATCTCATCATTCTACTTTTCTGGACTGTTTTAAAATTTACTTTGAAGTACCTTTGCTGGTTCAAGTGGTAGCTTTTTTCTCTATGTATATATTTTTCTTTCCTTAGTGCTGCTCTGACCATCTGACAGCCTATGAAAACTACTTTCCTCCACTTAACTGAGGCCACCCCATATAGAAGAATCAACTGGGAGCTGGACCTAATTATTTCTGGGGAAGATTATTGTACAGGGTGTTTCAATGGAGCATCATCTGAGGCACACACTGTGAGAGGTTTTATAGCTTAACCCCCATCCCAGTAACAGATTTGAGCACCCTTCTAACTGTCCTCTGCTAGGTTTCATTAGTGCAGCAAACTAAGCTACCTCCTACCTCACAGGATGTGTGAGCTAACATTGCCTGCTCGCTCCCTTCCTCTCTGAACTAGCTGCTCCCCCTGAGGTCAGGTCAGCAGTTGATTGTCTAGGTCACAGTCGAGGCTTTGTTCTTCTGTGCCCCAAAGCTGGTTAAACTTATTTTCAGTATTTTTACTTGCTGTATAAGGATACCTGTGTGGGATCATTTAATGTAATGTCTTCCCGGAGTAGGTGTGCTTGTGGAAGACGTTTAGCACCAAAGGCTTTCCACACTTATTGTGACGTGTTTGGATGTGAAAAATTAATTCTGATTGTAACCAATGTTACAGACTTAGGTGCCTGCTTACTAAAGGAAAAATAAATAAATATGACCATCAGAGACTTCACCGATGGCTGCTGACTGAGCAACTTGTTTACTGGCTAGTAATTACTCTGACTGAAATGCCAGGAAAGAAACAATTTGGAAAAAATAAGGGAAAATCAATCATGAAAGAAGAAGGGAATGCTCTGACTAGAAAGAACTTTACAACTGTTCAATAAAAGCAGTTCAGTTTGCAGCTTTAGTACAGGAGATAGCTTCCAATAACTTGGGGGGAAAATAAGTCAAATGCATTCAGTGTTTTTAAAATAAGTGGGTCACAAGTAATATACAAAGGCAAATGAAAAAAGGCTGGAAAAATAGAAAAAGCTTTCAGTAGCTGTTCTGGTAAGTTGATAAAACTGAAGAAATCAAAGACAAAAAGGAATTAAGGCTAGCTAAACGTGAGGGTTCAACTTCAAGCTTATGTGTCTCCTTGAACCCAGGGAGTCAAGCATCTTGTGGCTTATACAGACTGCCACTCACGCTCAAACTTGAATATGAGTTCAGGTAAGCAGCAACATATGTTTGAATTTGAGTGAAATAAGTGTGCCAGCCAAAGGTAAGGAGGGAGTGGGAGGTGTAGAGTATGACAGTGATCAAAATGGGGACTTAGGTTTAGGGAATGGGAGGGGAATTTTACAGTTGGGGAGCAGGGAAGGGAATTTCAGGTTAGGCAGACTTAATGTAGTTTTAGGGTTAGGAAGCAAAAGGGAATTTTTAGGTTTAGGGAGCAGAAAGGGAGTTCAGGGTTAGGGAGAAGTCTTAGAATTTAAGTTTGGGGAGGTGTAACATCCCCACTGTGGGCCAGTAATCAAGGAACCTGAATCCTTATCACTGGCACTGAAGAGGGACATTCACTTGGAACAAAAATAGATATACCCAGTATTTCCAGATGCAGCTGTCTTCATCAAGCAGAATTTCCCTTAAGAGCGCACAGGGAACACAAACAGTCTGGGGTCTGGATTTCTCTGTCTGTCTCCAGATCCCCAATAAGACTCACCACTGGCACAGTTGTAAGCTCAGTCAAGTGTCCAAGCCAAGTTCTCCAGCACCCTCTCTGTGAAACCAGTGCTTTGTGTCCCTGCTCCAAACAGCTGACACATACACTCTTTGAGATTTGATTTTCACACACACACTCGCGCGCGTACACACACACACACACACACACACACACACACACACACACACACACACACACACACACATATCTGGGAAAGGCTGGCACAGATTTACTAGCTGTGCCCCCTTCTGCCCAGACTATACAGTAGTTGCACCACCACCAGGCACTCCAAAGACTGCTACTCTAAGGCTCTTGCAAGGGTACCCAATTATACTGACTTAAATTAAGATTAATATAAATAGTAGTTTAACCAACAGCAAGGCTTTCAGGAGCGGCCAGAGCTGTCACCAAATATACATAAGTACTCTCAGAGATTAAAATATTCTCTAAAAGTCCAGTGACAATGAAAAGTTTAAATATATTTAATAATAAATAAAAGAACATGTAAATATGGAATATCTATTTACAGTACACACCAGAGTTTGTCACAGGAAATATTAAAATAACACAGATGAATAGATTCACACAGATTCAGAAAAAACAGTACTTAACTAATCTCAGTATATTTTCCTGACCGATCAAAATAATTACTATTCCCTAGTCACTTATTAGAGCAAGACAAGATGAAGTAGGTGAGGAGTTCTTCTTTGTCAGGTTCCAAAAACAGACTGTTCTGAGACTTCTCTCTCATCTAGTATTAAAGCATTATTTTTAGTTGTGGATTGGAGAATGACATCACATACGTTTGGTCAGCTGACTTCTGGTTCCCATGTTAGCCCCTTGGCTAGAAGCTGTCAGGATTTAGCACATATGTATCAATAATACACACACACAGAGCCTTGCTAAGATCTGCAGCAGCTCCTGGAAGTCATAAAACAATTTCAAGCCTCCACCCTTCCAGAGTAGCAATTAGTTCATCCCAAAGACAATGCAGAAAGCTTCCTTGTGCAGACTTTTTGTCTCTGGCTGCATTGAGAACTGTAAGATACAATCTTTATGGCCTAAGTCAGGTATCCTCTGTTAAAGCATATACATTTAAATGGTTACAATAATACATGTATATTTAATTTTCTGTCCAACAGGGCACACTGTTGGTACATTTTTAACACAAGCAGCTTTACAAATATGTTTTTCAACACAAGCATCTGTACAAATCAGTTTGATATACACTGACATATAATTCCATGAATGTAAAGATAAGCAGCTGGGCTGCTATACAACAGCAAGATTGTTGTGAGGAAATATTTTGTGTATACTCTAAATCTTGTCATCAGAAAGCAGCTGAGGCTTGTATTAGTAAAGATGCAATCATACCAGCAGAAAGAGCTGTTCCTGACAAAACTGTAACAGAAGGGGAAAATATTAAAATTTGGAGATACCCGACTATTTATGGTAAATGGGTATTCTCTGCACCGAGAAAAACACCTGTCTGGCAGTCAGGATTTCCAGTGGCAAGTATAAGATTCAAGTTATTATATACAGTTGTCTTCAGAATATTTTTTTCCTGGAGGACCGAAGACATTTTTGGAAGCAGGACACGCTATGGAAGAAAAAAAACGGTACTTGCGTATTATCGCAACCAGATTTTTGCGATAATACCACTTGCTTACCGTTATCATAATCTGACTGAGAGTGTTGTACAAATGTCAGGAAACATCTAAAATTAAACAAATAACATGTGTTGTACCAGTACGAGTCTGTGATATAGCTGAAAAAGGTCCAAAAAAAACATTTATGACTGTTACATTCATCAGCATTTGCTGCCACATGAAAAAAAAAAAAAAAGGGAAAGGAACGTTCAGCAGGCGGCGGCACACTATTCAGTTAAGCTTCACCACCCTGGCAGTAAACTGCATAAAGAAACACAACAGCATGTTTTTATTTTTTTTTGGTGGGGGTTGTTTTACACGTTTTAATCCCAGAAACACATCTAAAATTAATTAATGAGATAACCTTTGCTGTACCTGTACGAGTCTCGGGGAAAACCGTTGACACAGCTGTGATATATATGCATAGCTGAAAAAGGTAAAAAACCCCACATTTATGACTGTTACATTCATCAGCATTTGCTGACACGAAACAAAAAAAAAAAAAGGAAAAGGAACGTTCAGCGGGTGGCGGCGGCGCACTATTCAGTTAAGCTTCACCACCCTGGCAGTAAACTGCACAAAGAAACAACAACATGTTTCTATTTTTTTTTGGGGGGGGGGTTGTTTTTCACAGTTTATTGAAAACACTGTAGAAAAAAAGATGCATTGTTAAAGGAAACACACTATATAACACTTATAAACCACTAACGGTCAGAAAACAAAATCGGGAAGCAAGTGGTATTATCACAAAAATCTGGTTGCGATAATACGCAAGTACCAAAAAAACAAAGACTAAGACAGTGAGATAAACGGGAATCTATTTATCAGTCTTCTCATAATAAGAAAGCCCAGAGAGAAACTTTGTCACTGAAATTAGTTCCATTATTCCAAAAGAAAATACTTGAGTGAAAAAAAAGGAAGCCCTTGATCTGAACAGAAGTATCAGGAGTTTCTTGGACTTGAACTGGAGACTTTTTGTTGGGAGATTGCGATGATCAAAAAGAACAGCAGCAGCAAAATTCATTTCATGGATAAGAACTAAAACTGTAAAGCATTTGTCCCACTAGATATAGTTTAAATATGTGAACTGTGGTTTTGCAGGATGAAGTTGATGAACACAACTGGAAGTTTGCTAACTGTGTTGAAATGGTATGTGAATTGGGAAGCATAAACACCACTTTATGTTGTTAATGTTTAGAAGGACTGGAAAAGTAAAACTGCTTTTTGTTCTCAGTAATATTTATATAACAATTTCCTGGTGTAAATTATGTGCTATTTTTTCATAGGTTAGCACTAGGCTAGCTGCCTTTGCAGGTCATTTTAAGCATAGTCTATTTCTCTTCAATTTTGAGAATCAAACCCTACTATTGTATGTCTGAGGTAAACTCCTTAACCTTTACGCCAAAGTACTTCTGCTTGGTATGCAGTCAGAGATTTATTAAATGTGAGTCGGAGGGTATCACTGACTACTGTAGTATAATAGTGAAAAAGTTGTTTTTCTTTTGTGTAATATATCCAGACTTTACATTTGTAACAAGATAAGAAAGGTTGGAAAGAAGCATGTTAAAGTTAATGCATTGCTGTCATCTTTGCTGCAGGGATACAGATGGATATTGATCACACAATATATATATATATATATATATATATATACACACACACACACACATATATATATATATATATATATATATATATATATATATATATGTATGCATGTGTGTGTGTGTGTGTGTATATATATATATATATATATATATATATATATATATATATATATATATATAAAATATAATTTCTGTTTTTATATAGATAGGTTTTATAGATTTTTATATAGATTTATAGGTCACGGTGAGCTGCCTGTCGGGCGCTAGGATTCGCCACATAACACAAGCACTCAGGTCACTCCAAGGCAAGTACAAATATGACTCAGTCATTGTCCTTGCTGTTGTGAATGACCTGAGACATACCTCCCTAGACTACATGAAAAGAGACATAGAGGAGCTCTCTGAACATGTAGCCCAGGCCGGTATGACCCTGACTTTGAGTAGCATCTTACCCTCACCAAGAATGATGCCACAATATGAAGACAAGATGATCAATTTCAACAATTGGCTTAAGTATTGGTGTCATTCAAAGGGGATCCAATGCCTGTCAGCCTGGGATGACATGCTCGACAAGCCACGATGCTTCGCTAGGGACGGCTTGCACCTGTCACCCCTGGGCTTTCGGATATTGGCAAAGGCTCTTGCTACCCCCATAGTGCCTTTTTTAGGCAAGGCTCAAAAGACAAACCCACCTCCATAGGTATCACAAGGGATAAGAAGCTAAGAGTAATGCTACTCAACGCCAGAAGTCTAAACCTCAAGATGCACGCACTCAAAACTCTCCGTAGCATGGAGAACATCGATATCTGTGCATTAACAGAAACCTGGTTCAAGGCTCCCGAGAGCACCCTAGCACTACCAGGTTATACCTCATACCATGCTTTTCGGCCCCAAAACTTGGACCAAACCACAAAAGGAGGGGGAGTATCAATATTTGTCAAAGATACCCACACCTCCAGGTTGGTGGCACAGCACGAAGCATCAGAGACTATCCATGTGCAACTAACAGTGGGTAAAACTGCCTTCCAGTTTATAGCCTGCTACAGACCACCCTCCCAAACCCAGGAACCCCACTCCGCCTTCCTGAGAACACTGGAAAATATGAAGGTCTCTCCAAACACCATTATATTGGGCGACTTCAACTACCCAAACATAGACTGGGAGCATTACTCTAGCTCCAACACCCTAGCCCAAAGGTTCCTAGAATTTATAAACTCAAATGCTATGGAACAACTTGTTATCACTCCCACAAGAGAGGAAAACATACTGGACCTGATCATCACCAACATGGGGACTCTATGCTCCAGACCAGAAGTGTATCCCTCACTGGTAAGATCAGACCATAAACTAATCTCACTGGATATTCACATCCCGACCCCACCCCCTGCCCAGAAAACCACAGTGAAAAACTTCTCTAAAGCAAATTTCACACTCCTCAAAACCGAGGTGGAATCCTTCAAAGCCCTCGGGCCTGTGGAAAATACGGCCCAGACCGCAGAATCTTTTATAAACGCATTCTATGAACACCTTCAGGAATGCATGGATCATGCAATCCCAAATAAAACCAAGACCCAATCCTCCAAAGGCAGACGTCCTGTCTGGTGGACCCCAGCCATAAACAAACTATACAATAGAAGGAGGAAGCTACTACATGATAGAGCAAAGTCCCAAAAAGGGAAGGCATCTCTGATCAGTATTAGCAAAAAACTACGGGCACTCATAAAATCATCTAAGACCAGCTTCGAGAGAAAAATTGCACAGGACACTAAGGATACTCACAAGGCTTTCTTTAGTTATATTAGGAACCTGGGTGGGAATTCCCAGATATGCTCAGAATTAATCCAAAATGACAAAAAATACACCGAACCCACAGACATTGCCAACATCCTAGCTGACAGGTTCAGCGCAAACTCCCCCCCCACCAAAAGGGCAAATATCTATCCCAGCAGAGTGCTGCCCCCCCCTGACATCTCAGATGCTCAGGTAAGAGCCGCCCTCTCCAAAGCAAAAAACACAGCATCAATGGGACCAGACGGTGTCCAGGGCTGCGTCCTACATGAACTCCAAGAAGAGCTAAACCCAAACATAAAACTACTGTTCAGTCTCAGCCTTACTACAGGGTATGTACCCAAAGAGTGGCGTACAGCAACAGTGGTCCTTCTCCACAAAGGTGGTGCCTCAACGGATCCTGGAAACTATCGCCCCATAAGCCTGACTAGCTTGGTCTGCAAAGCTATGGAAAGGATCATCATGGACCTCATAAATAAAGATATTGGGGGCCTACAGACACTGGATCCTACCCAGTTTGGCTTTGTTAAGGGCAGATCCTGCCTCTTAAACCTGGTTGATTTCTTTGAAACAGTCACCAAGGCCATTGACGAGGGGAAGGTGGTCCACACAGCCTACCTGGGCCTCGCAAAAGCCTTCGATACAATACCCCACTCGGGCATTATAGATAAGCTCACCAGCTTAAATATAAACCCCTATGTCACTAGATGGGTTGCAAACTGGCTCAAGGACAGAACCCACATGGTTAGAATTGCTGGAGCCATGTCAGACTCCAAACCATTTACAAGTGGCGTCCCACAAGGCTCAGTCCTGGGAACTCTCTTGTTCGGTATATATTTCTCGGAGGTACATGCCAACACGGAAGGACTGTGGCTGACCAAGTTCGCAGAGGACTGCCAACTGGGCGTCATAACTGACTCTCCAGCCAACACAAGCATCCTCCAAAAGGGCCTCATAGAAACAGACAACTGGTGCCAGAGCCATGGCCTCAAGCTAAATGCCAAAAAGTGTATAGTTATCCCCTTTGGCAAAAACAAAGTGCCCACAAATTACCACGTAGGTGGTAATCCGTTAAGTATAGAAGAAGTAATTAGGGACCTGGGGACCCAAGTTGATAGCAATCTCTTATTTGACAACTACGTGGCCAAAGTGGTTAGAAAAACATTTTATATAGCCCACCTAATCATGAAGGGATTCACATCTAGATCAGGGTAGGTCATCGTGCCTCTTTACTCATCCCTCATCAGGCCCATAATTGAGTACAATGCCCCTTTTGGGATGTACCTTACCAGACACCTGCAGCAACTGGAAAGACCCCAAAAGTACCTCACCAAGAGGATCAAAGGGCTCAAACAGATGCCATATGCTGCCCGGTTAAATAAACTCCAGCTCTACTCAGTGGCATACCGCCTGCTCAGAGGCAATCTGTGCCTGACGTATAAAGCCATGTCCAACCCGGATTTAATGGACATGCTGCACCTCAGAAAATCCAAATCCCATCGAGCTATGCGCTCGAGAGACTTGAACCTCAGCACTGAAATAAATAGGACATGCTGGAGGGACAGATTCATAACCCAGAGGCTCCCTTCACTCTGGAATAAAATCCCAGTCCAAGTTATAGAGAGTCCCTCATTGACTCTCTTCAAGAGGAATCGTGATGAGTGGATGGGAGATCGTAGGTTTACCCCGGGTATCACTTCTGTGTCACTGCTAGACAGAGGCACAGTATACTAACCTCGAAAAAGGCATAGCAAAATTAATTTAAAATGGGTGGCGAAAGCCAAACACACTCTGGCTAGGCTTATAAATGCCCTAGGGCAGATAGCCTAGTATGAACCTATGAACCTATAAACATGTGGGTGTCTAGATTAGTGTTCTTAATTTAAGCTGTAGACAGTGTTTTTAAGCAAAAAGAGTTAAAGCAGAAATGAAGAAGCACATGAAAAAAATGTTAGTTCTTTCTTGCTTTTACTTTGTAACTAGCTGTTTTTTTTTCCATTAGCATCTGTTTTTGGCTGACGCCAAGCAGCCTGCAAGTGCAGTTAGTTAATCATGAGGGGTCCGAACAGTATGTTTTGAGATGTATGTAATGTAATTACCTTTTAAAGGGATATTGGTTATCAGTTCAATGGCAATAAAAGGCAAAGTAAGAAATTAAGTTTATAACTATGGAAGGTGAGTAATTGTACGTGCAGTCATATTCCCATCGGCTTTAATGTATTGAACATAACATTTTACATTTTACTTTAAGGTTAGCCAGTTTACTTTTTTAAGGTTAAAAGATAATCTTTGGTGAATACAAGCAATTTATTTTTCACATCTGAAAGGGAAATAGAGATAAAACAAGAAGAAATAGCAATTTATGTGGATGGAAACATAGGCTCTAGCATACGCATTAGCATGGTTAACATTAAAATATGTTATACCTGTAGATGCAGCTATCAATATGGGTCAACTGCTACTGTTTAGGGAGGTAGACTTCCTGAAAAGTATTTTTTTTAAACAAGAATCATCTTTATTGAATTATCAGTTATGACATAGGTAATCATGCATTTATATAAATGAAAACAAGCCATATTGACATATTTTTAGTTGCAGACATTATACATTACTTATAATCTACTGTACGATTATTGTCAGTCAAACATTACATAGCTCATTCTATTTCTGCCTTCGCTTAAACCTCATTTCTCCTCCAAAACATTATTCTGCATGTATCTGCTCTCTCTTACATTTATCACCTTGAATTCTCATGCCCTCTACTATAATTCTTTGCTTCTTACTCTACTTTACATTACCATCACAATACAGTCACCATCTCAAACTATCTTACATTAACTCCAGGCTTACCACCTTCTCTTCTACTATACACACAAACTAACATTGCACCATAATTTTACTACTGACCAGTCACATCTCCCCCACCCGTCCTTATCACAAACTGTAAGGCAAAACACCTAACCACAGTGTCAAACCCCACTCTGAAGTCAAAACATTCCAACCTTACCTTCAGCTGCACATATAATCACGATAACATAATCTCTGTGTATACCTGATATTACATTCAAACACACAAATACCACTTTTACTATTTTTAAACATATTATCACAGTTAACATGTTCTTCCTAACTTGCCTAGCCTCTTTACTCTTAATTCTCAGCCTCACTACAGCTATATCTTCGCTTACCCCCACATACCAGTACACATCAACCTCCTCCAATCCTCTCCCCAATAAACAACACAACTTCTCACGTATCTCCTCCCAGCTTTTCCCCTGTACTCTCCCATATTATTCAAGCCACAAATTGGCCACCTCACCTCCTATGAAACCACACTTGACACCACTATCATCACCTAGGAAAAAAAAACACTTCCCATGGTACTCATTCCTCATTACCTATCTGCTCAAATGTGGTGACATACCTCCTCTCCCTGACCCACCCTCTAATCCTAACCACAAGAGTAACCCCAAAGATTTAAACATACTTACTCTGAACCTTAGAAGTATATGTAATAAAATAGCCCCACTGCATGCCTGGATTTATAAAAATAAACCTGACATACTAGAACTTACCGAAACATGGCTACACCCCAGTGTAAAAGACTCAGAAGTAATACTGCCAAAATTTGCAATAACCAGAAGAGATAGATCTAAAAAAAAAAAGGTTGGGGATATCACTTCTATATCCCTCTACGTTCAGCATCACACCCTACACCAGTAATATACCTATCTTTTCCAGTACTGAGGTACTAATCACTTTTTTTGAACCTCAACATATCAAAAAGAATTTGCATAATAGTAATATATATCCCACCAGGTAACAGCATACCAGTGTTGGAAAATATTTTATGCTGGACATCCCAAACAATAAAACACTGAAACAATAATCTTAGGAGATGTAAATATAGATTGGCAAACCATAGCTTCCAACTCCACCACAAATAGTATAAATCTGTATGTTTTTTCTCAGTTTATCTATACTCCAACAAGATACAGCAAAGATCTTACCTGCCAATCCACCCTAGACTGGATCCTAGTATCCCACCCTGCCAATTACCCCTCTTCCGGTACACTGTCTAGCTCCCTGAGCAATCATCTACCAGTTTATTTTCTTAGAACAAACACCCAACAACTAAGAGTACACACTATAAAATCAGTTAGGAACTCAACTAATTTTTATCAACATAAATTCAGCAATCTCCTACAGGGAATAAACTGGACACCCCTTAAACAACTACCCCTTAATGATGCTGTACTATACTTTAATAACACCTTCCTTCACATACATAATACACCAGCTCCCATTCATATGAAAAGAATCAAAAAGAACTCCGCACCATGGCTTTCTAAGGCGTGTAAACACCTGATGAAGCAAAGGGACCTAGCCTGGTCAACCTGGAAACAAAGCATAAATGAACAAAATCATGTTAATTTCAAAACACTACGTAACAAAGTGACAAAACTAATCAACAGATATAAGAAGTCATATTATCCCCAGCTTCAACTCCAACATAAAATCAACCCCAGTAAATTTTGGCACGCCGTATCTTCTCTACTTAACCCAAGAAGAAATGAAGAGCACACCCTATCATCTGATACCCCTCCATCACAAATAGCCGAAAACTTTAACAAGCACTTCATAAAATCAATTTCGGACCTACTAACACCCCTAATGCTGGACCCCCCCCACCCTTCAACCCATTCAGACACCAACCCCAGACCATCAACTACGTCTAACCCTGTCATTATTAACTCCCCTAGTCAACAAACTGTCATACAAACCCCATTCTTATTTCAGCCCATACCCACTGACACAGTTACGCAACTGCTACAAAAACTAAAACCCTGCTCTACCTCAGCTGACAATCTCCCACCATACTACCTTAAACTGGCTGGTAACTCAGTCACCTACCCAATCAGTAGCCTTATAAATAGGTCTTTATTTGAATCAGAAGTACCTACCATATGGAAACAATCTCACATCACCCCCATCCACAAAGGACGCAACTCTCTTGATCCATCCAATTTCCATACTATATCCATCTTGTCACCCATATCCAAAATTCTCGAGAGAGGTATCCATCAGCAGGTAATGCAATATCTATTGCAAAACAATTTTTTTAACAAAACCCAACATGGCTTCGACCTAGCCACAGCACAGCTAAAGCCCTATTATTTTTTACAGACACGGTAAACAAGGCCAGAGATGCAGGATGCTATACAGGCTCAGTATTCCTTGATCTCTCCAAGGCCTTTGACACTGTGTTCACCCCTTACTATTGAACACACTGTCTAACTTAGTCTTCTCACATAACACAGTAAAATGGTTTCAGAGCTACCTCAAGGATCATAAATAAGCAGTGAAATGGTCCATTGAACTCTCACCCTTTCTCCACAACCCTACTGGAGTCCCACAAGGCTCCATCCTAGGACCCCTACTCTTAAACATTTTCACAAACAACCTTCACACTGCCTCTCACCCTGGGACCCTCAGTCAGTACACATATGATTCCACCATAATCTGCACTGCTCGATCACTACCAGAACTACTTTCTAAAACTCAGCAGTCCTTTACTGCAGTTGAATCCTGGCTAAGAAATGCCCAACTCTTTCTTAATCCAAATAAGACAAAACTAGTACTCTTTCATCCCAAAGACACCTCCCCTGTCACTGATCATTTCAACATCCTTGCATCTGACAACACTGTCATAGAAATAGTGCAAGAAACCAAACATCTAGATGTTATCATTGACAATAAACTTTCATTTGACCCCCATATACAGCAGAATATAAAGAAAACTCATCAAAAACTGGTACTATTTTATAGAAACAAACATTTCTTTACTGCAGCAACCAAAACCACCCTTGCAAAAAACATTTTTACATCCCTCCATTCTTTATGGTGCCTCTATCTTAACTAACTTACAAACTTCCACCCTAAGCAAGATGCAACAAAGTTTACTGCAAACTCTAAATATCACACACACCACTGTAAACCACTCCTAGATTAAACTGGCTTGAACTCCGCAACCAAATTGCCTTTATTCAGCTACCCACCTTGCACAACCTTATTTTCAAGCCTACTGCCTGCCCTGTACTAGCCAATCTAGTCACACCTTCCACACCAAATTGATCCCTACCATCAGAAGACAAAAATCTCTTAGCTATCTCAAAACCCACAAGAAAACCATGTCACTCTTTGTATTCATACTCCGTCTCTATACTTTGGAATTCACTACCTCTAGCTACCAGGTCTATGCCTGGCCTAACCCATTTCAAAGCCTCTTTAAAAAATCATCTCAAAAATACATGGCTCTGCTCCTGCATAAAGCCTGCCTAATTCTCAGGTCTTCCTCTTCTGACACATTTCAGTCCCTCATAGACTGCAACATCCTAATGCTCTTCTAATGCCTTCTCTGTTTCTATACCATATCCTTAAGCTACTGCTCAGGTTTTATTGCTTCTATTCTTCTTAATGCTCCCAGTCTCACTGTCCATCTATCTGCATCACTAACTTTCTGGCTGATATTTTCCTGAAACTAACATTCTATTTTTCATGTACTATAACAGTCGATGTCAAACATTGCACGACCTATGTACTTTTTTTTGGACAATATCTACATCATGTATGATGAGAGTGACTATTATTGTCTGTAATGTTTTAACTCTATAGAATTGTCTAGATGTGTAGAAATATATTGCAACATCTTGTAACATAGTTTGTTCTTTCAACTTATTTTTGTAAAGTATTTCTAATGTAATTTGTATTGTATTGGATTATACTGTATTTATATTGTACTGTCTGTGGAGCTTTTGTCCCCGGGCCACTGCTGAAAACGGGTTCTGTAGACACAGTCAGACTACCCCAGTAAACAAATATCAAATAAATAAGTACATTTTGTTCCCACAGTTCCCATTTTTGTATGTAATTTGCTCCTACCCTTTTAGAGAGTCCACTGCCACGTCTTTTATCTCTGTTACTATATACTACTTCTCATATAGCTGGTTTAGACTTTGATTTCCTTTTTCTAGTAATTGTTTTTTGACTGTCACCAGAATTAAACTCAGCAAGGCATTACTATGTTTAGGCAATTCCAATTTTGTATCACAGCTCAAAAAATAATTTCCTTAGTTGCACCAATTTGCTCATCCAGCATTTCCGACACAGCAGTCCACAGGGAATTTTCAAAGTCTGCCAAATCATTACACTCCCAAAAAATATGTTCCCATTTACCTCTTTCTTCCCCGTCACACCTCCAACATTTGCAATCTACCTGAGGAAAAATTCTTTGGAGTCTGCTTTGGGTTTAAAAATACCCATGCAAACACTTTCAAGAAAAGATCCTAAATCTGCTAGATTTTGTTGCAGATTTGGGAGCCATACATATATCCTCCCATTGTTTCTTTGTGAATTGCTTATCCTGTCACTCTTCCCTATCCTTTCTAACCTCCTTTGATTGATTCCTGCAGTTACCTTGCAATATTTTATATGCTGTACTAATTACCTATTTTTTCAAAAGAAGCTTCTGTTCTAGATTCTACTAAAAAGTCTACCCGGGGTGGTCTTTCACTTAGGATCTGCCAATTCCTTTTTTTTTTTTTTTTTTTTGCTAATACTCTGATAATAAGTAAAACAGTCTTTAGCCTGCAGTCTGAATTTTTGGCTTCTTCCTATTCAGCTGCCGTTTCCTCTCCAATTATCTGCTCTCAAGACCTTGTATTCTTTGTCAATTTTCTCAAGTAAATTCCAGTCCCTTCTTGCCTGTTGTCTGTACCCTTAATTGCGGTCATCCCTATCCCTATTCTCCATTACCGTCTTGTCTTAGTTCTTAGAATAATTTCTGCTTCTTTATGAATATAATATTCTGTATGGTTATTGTTATTCTACTTAAAGAACTGCAGCCAAAATCCCAGTCTTCCCTAATTTTTTGAGCATCCATCCATTTCATCATCATCCCTTTCCACTTTGAATTGCAGCTTTCTGCTTCTGCTATGTATAGGAGCCTTAACTGTGTAGCTACAAAATACACTTCAAATCAAGTAATCAGAAACCACCTTTTTCTGTTGGAAGGATCAACTTATCTCAATTGAACCCCCTCCCGATAAAACACTTCAACTCTATATTGATTGCTATCCACAACATCTCCATTGGTTGATAAAAATATGCCTGCCCAGCATAGAAAATTAAAGGGAATAGAAACATTTTCACTGCTTGTATCTATCTATATCCATAAAACAAGGCTTCCAATTTCTCATTTTTTTATCTTTTGTTTAGTCTCTTCCCACATATCCTTAGCTGCCATAACAGAATCCTTTTTAATCCATATTCCTAAGTACTTCACTTTATCATGTCCCGATAAATATGAGTATTGCTGAACCAATTTGTTTTTTGGCACATAATTTACAGCTGCTTCCTTTGTTTTATCTTTATTAATTTTCTATCGCAAAAAGAAGTGAAACTGAGAATATCCCACAACACTGAAATGTCCGTTTCTGGTTTTATCAGTTAGAAAATAGTATCTTCTGCAAATAAAAACAACTTTTCTTGATTACCATACTAAGTATATCCTTGAATTTCTGAGTCTCCTATTTTCTTTGCCAGTTGTTCTTAACATAATGCTAATATCAAAGGGGAAAGAGAGCATCCATGCCTGGCTCCTCTGTTCAACCAGAACTTTACAGAGAGGAACCCCCCCCCCCCCCCCACACACACACACACTTCAGTTTTCACCTCTGATTCCTCATATATCCTCCCAATTAACTTTGTTATTTTGTCAGGGAATGTAATTAATTCTGTTGCCCTACTCATTAAATCCCAGCTTACTCTGTCGAATGCTTTCTCAGCATCAAGACCAACCAACAACAGTGGTATTTTCTTGCATTTTGCTTCCCTCTGAATCATCATTGTTCTATTTATGTTTGTCGCTTTTCCACAAAACCACATTGATTCATATTTATAAACTTTGGCATCACCTTTGCTATTTTTTGTCATTATAGTCATTGTGACGATTGGGGAGAGATGGGTGAAGGCTGCCAGCCTAGTCAAATAGAATTTGATATCTAATTCTGGCATTTGTAAATAAATGTAAAATACAGGCGTGTGTTTTTAAATGAAAGAAAAACACTCTAAAATGTCAACTTCAAGACTGTTACAACATTGCCCCCTTTGCTGTAAAGAAAAACTAAGTCAAGTCTTTCAAATGTGTTTTTTGAAATTGAAATTATTTTACTGCATTCTTTGATCTTTAAAGTTGGTTCCGGTCAGGCTGGCTGAAGACATTCTGTCTGTTGTGTTAACTAAGAACTAATTGCTAGAGTGTATATGTGAAATGCCTTTTAGTGTTGTATTCTCCTGTGCAGGTGTTAGCTTGCTAAATAATGCAGTTTCTATTAGCCTGGGAACTCAGAGCAGGTGTCAAGATGATGCAATATGAATACTGGGAAAACCTAAGTGTCAACATGATGTAATCTGGGGAGGACCTAAAGACATGTTTGTTAGTGATGTTTTATAAACTATCCCTGGGATTCATGAAGCTTGCGCTATGCGCTGGAGATCTATCGCCAAATATGGCTGCCGAGTGATTCAGGTAAGAGCTGTTTCTATGTGCACGACCAGCGTACGCCAGAGCTGTGCAGCTCCCAGTGCATGTATGCTAATTACCCCGTGCGCAGCAGTGTAGCATGCAAATGAAGGTATATAGCGATTCATGAAGTGGTGCAGGTGTAGCGTAAGCATGTAGAAATGTTAACCAAAAAAAATGATTTACATTTTGTCAGACATAAAATCGGAGCCATGAAAACAGACCAAACTTACGTATTATAATGTTAATATATGCCAGTGGTGAAATATACAGCCAATGGCATAAAACAACATGCACAACATAAAAAAATATCATTTAATGTCATGGCCACACCAACGCAAAATAAAACCGCAGTGCATCGGTGCGCAAACAGGATCACAAGGAAAATATATGTAGATGTCATAAAACTGTAATGTAACACAATTCATGATATCCCCATAATAGTTAATGGCATGCATGCTACACCACAACCATGGCGCAAAGGTTGCTAAGGGTCTGTGACAGTGTTCCTTGCAGTAACTAGGAATTAGCAGTCAGTGCCATGCAAATGAGTCAAGTAATACTGAATCGCAAATGCCCCACCGACATAAGGATGTACCACACGGCATAGCATTACAACACCGAGGAGTGGCCTGGAGGTAAACATGACATCAAGAGAGGGGTGCGCCACTGTAGCTGTAAGCACATTGGATCATTGCTAATCCGTGTTGCTAAGCAAAGCCGCAGGATAGGGGTGTGGAAGTAGCCATAACTTTGCTTAGCTGAGAGCGCACAAAGTAACTGAAGGTTCATGTGAATGTGGATGAAAACGCACACGAAACCTGGTAAACGGCTGTGCGCGGCACGCACCACAGCTGAAACAGGAAGGATACGGGAAGACAATAAGGAAATGCTGCAGCATGGTAATTGGAGTACAAATGAGTAAATAACACCTACAAACTCACAATGGGCCATAGACAACAGCTAACAAGGCTGCTAGCAGCTACCTGCAGAACAGGAAAGGGGAGGTGCCGTACAGCAAAGAAAAGAGAACTGTCACAGCAGAACAAAGCAAACTTGCAGTAGATCAGCTACATAACACATTTCCCAACACAATCCTGGGTTGTGGAAGCACAAAACAAGAAAGGTGGCAGCTGGATGCATGCCTGACAATGGGAGGGGAATCAGGTTGAAAATAGAAGTAAAGGGCAATAGATGAATCACGGCAGACAAGTGTAAGTCAACAACAAAGGGCCCACAATAGCAGTACCTGCTGTAAAACCAATAATTAAGATACCCTGCAGCTGAAATAGCGCAAACACACCCAATTACACCAGCATCATCCACTGCACAATAGTGTAAGGTGTGAAAGTCCCACACATACTTGTGTATTCCCAGACACTCTGCACCATTGGTGTATACACACAGGGAACTTTTAATATGTATATGTTAGGGGCCACCATAGCTTTGATTCACCAGCATATGTTGGAGTCTGACGGTGGTGTGGAGGATGATGCTGACAACCATCTCAGGCACCGGAGGAGGAGAAAAGTGTTCAGACCCAGGGTAACCTACCAGGGGCTACATGATCTGGAGATAGTAGAGCATTACAGGGTGGACAGGGACATCATACAGCAACTTGTTGAACTGTGCCAGCCACGCCTCAGAACCAGAAGTAACAGAAGGGAACCCATCCCAGTGGACACGAAGGTATGTGTAAGCTTGAGAATACTAGCCACAGGTACCTTCCAAAGGCCAACTGGGGAGATATCATGGGGATCTCACAGGCATCAGCATCCAGGGTACTCCACCAGTTCCTGGATGCCATGTTACCACATGCCAATGAGTACATATACTTCCCCCGAACGCAGGAGTAGTTGGCCAGCAATATGCATTTCTTCCACCATGTGGCAGACTACCCGGAGGTACTGGGTGCAATCGACTGCATGCTCATACACATTGGAGCAGGGTAGGCGCTACATAAACCGCAAGGAATTCCCCTCCATCAGCTTCCAGGTCGTGTGCAATGCCCAGGGCATTATCATGGATGTGTGTGCTGGCAGCCCTGGAAGTTATCATGACTCCCATATCTGGCATGCCTCACAACTGTATCAGGTATTTGCCAGGGGGGACATCCCATATGGCCACCTGGTGGGGGATGCTGGCTATGCACTGGAACCGTGGATGATGACTCCCATCAGAAATGCACACGCAGCCACGTAAGAACACCATAATGAGGCACAAGCAGAAACCAGAATCATCATAGAGCGCGTGTTTGGGATGCCGAAATCACGGTTCCGTTGCTTGGACATATCTGGTGGAGCCTTGCAGTACTCTCCAGGAATGTGTGCCCACATCTTCATAGTATATGCCATGCTACACAATATGATCCTGCGGAAACAGCTGCAGCAGGGACAGAATGGTGAAGGCCCTCACAGCCCACCACCATTGCCAAGGGAACCACAGGCACAGGGGGACTCAGACCACGAACACCCTGTGCTAGCCCCAGTAGGCAGATGGAGGCGTGCCCATTATGCCCATGCCTTGGCAAAGAGGGAACGTATAGCACACACACTGACAGTGTAGGCACTCATGGACTGACACCCTTCTCCACCTGCACACACAGCAAACATGGATGGCACACACACACGATCACCTGTAAATTGTCATGTATAGGTGGTCTACTGTATGCATCCTACATAGGTAGCCCTCAACTATTCTACACACAGCCGCCATTGGCACAAGGTAATTCAATACCTGAACAGTAAATTAAGCTATCAGCATGTGTCCATACTGTATGTACAGGTTCATAGATACATAGGTAGGTACATGCCCAACCACCGAGGCCACTCATAAGCATAGGCAAAATGTGTCTGCTGTCGCCACCCCATCAATTAACTAACTGTCCCTCTATGGAGCAGAGCCAGTTGCAGGATCCCTGGGGTGTAGCTACTGTTCACCACCCACTCTGCAAGGATTCCCAGGAGTGTTAGTAAGGGGTTTTGTATAATGTAATTAGGGATGTAGTTCCAAATAATGGGTAGTATCCCTGACAGGAATCTTCACAGATGTGTACATGTTACATAGTATACCTTAAACACAGCTTGCATATATAGGTAGTTCTCCACAGAATAATAAACATGTGGAACACACAATCGCTAAAATGTGCGTTAATCACCCTTGCACTACCAGTGGCTGCTCTGAGAGGTAAGATATCACTGCCAGGATTAAAACATGCAACCATGTACACATTCATCACAATAACATACCACTAAGCTACCTGAGATGTACCAGTGGCAGTCGTGTATACTGACAGGATAAAACACAAAAGGTAGGAATGTGTTGAAATAGGACAAACCAGCATGTACCCAATAAAAGGTTTATGTTTTTTATATATATATATATATATATATATATATATATATATATATATATATATATATATATATATATATATATATATATATATATATATATATATATATATATATATATATATATATACATTATCATATATATAGAGAGAGAGAGGGAGAGAGAGGTATGTCGATATATGGGGATATACATATATATGTAGATGTATAGATAGGTTAACATCTACATAACCATGGAGGTACATATAAATGGGATACCTACCACATACCGACTGCTTTACATACTGACGCACGTAATCCCGAGGCTTACGGTCCGAAAGAACACAGTACCGAAACATCAGATGCGCAAGGTGCAATCTCACGATGTTAATGGACAGTTAGTCAGTGCTTCTGGTAGGTTACTGTGTGTAAGTGTGTGTTCTGTGTGTGGTGTGTGTTCTTGGGGGACTGTAATGTGTGGTTGTGGGTTAGCTTTGTGCGTCTGTTTCCGCGACCTAGGAGGTAGAATTTTAAAATAGGGGATGGTGTGGGGGGCACAGACACCTACATGGGGGGTGTAGGGGGGCTTGGCCACCAGCTCATGCGTAGTGTAGGATGGTTTGTTTGGATGTTTTGGGTAGCAGTGTGTCTGTGTGTGTGTGTGTGTGTGTGTGTGTGTGTGTGTGTGTGTGTGTGTTCCATGTTCTTGTTACTTTTGCGAGTTACTGTCGATGTTGGTAATGTGGGGTATGGGAGTCTGGTCCCAGTACTGTGTGCATTGGAACACTGTGGTTTAGGGATTCTGTAGGTCTCCCGTATACAGCGGTTGAAGTGTTCATATATGTGTATAACATGGACCATAGCAATCACACATTCCGCCACTACCAACCTTTATGAACAAAGGATATGGAGAGTATATGCCTATACACTATTACAAATATGTGCTATGGACATGAGCCAATGATAGTGTTACCACCTGTCCCACTTTGCGAGGGACACTCCCTCTTTGGGCGGTTGTGTCCTGACCAAGTATATTAAACGTGGCAAATGTCCTGGGATTGTAGGACATAATTATGTCCCATATGTACTGTAATAGTTGCATACAATAGTTATTTCTGTATCTAAAATACCTACATGTTACAGGAAACAGGATAAGCAACTAAACTGCTACAAGAATAAGCTTATATTTAAGCAAGAAAGGAAAGTTCTATCCCTTGTACTGTCCGTGAGTTTGTGTCGATCTGTAAAATCAGATGTGTGTCCCGAAAAGGTCCCACTATGGCCATATGAAAAGGTGGCAACCCTAGCCAAAAAGGGTCAATCACCAACACAACTACGATGACTGCAAATACCTATGACAGAAATACACAGCTATCATGTAGCAACACGTTATTACATTCAGATGTATTACCAAAGGGATTCAAGGACTAACATCACCTTCATGCTATACTGGAACCACATAACAGTGCCTTAATGAATCACCTGCAATTACCATTGTATTAGTCAAACAAAAGGATAGGTGTTCAAATAGAGAAGGAACCCTCACGCACATAGCGATTATGTATAAAAGCAGTTCCTACACACCTGCATCTGCTAAGCACACCCAGCAACATCACTCGCACACCCAAACATATTACAATACAAACTGTGATAACATCACAAATCATTCACTCACTGTACAACATCTGCAAAAGCCTTAACATACCTTGTCAGAGACACACTAACATGGCCCTATGTGAAATAGCTGCTGTTATACAGTGGAACAGCTGCTGATGTTACAGGGTTTGGCGTTTCAGAGGGTTGTGCATACACCGGGATGTGTTGGCAATTAGTGAGTAACAGCACAGTATGCTACACTTGTACACCAAATCAAGGATGTCTGGTGAGCACACTGTACACCACATAACAGTTCATGCATCGCCATATGGCCTTGAGCTGGCCAAACATCCTTGCCAGACTTAAACATCTGCAGAGGTATCCGGTATAAACAAACCCTGCATAAGTAGCACTGTTCCGAAATATAACAGCTGTGCTCACATGTAGAACTAAATTGTCTAGAGAGTCCACAGGAGTCATGAAGCTAATATATCTCTGTGTGTCTCCATATAGCTGTTGAAATATATCGCAAAAACACATCTAGGCCCATCTCCCTCGAAAGTAAGGCAAATGGACAACGCCCAAAAGGAGTACTCGGTTATACACCACTGTTGCCATGGTATCGGCTAATGGAGTAGATGCACAGCTGATGTGCATCTAATTAACTACTCTGGAACAGCAATTGGTGTACAGGATACCACGTTACCGATTTGTAACTAGAAAAGGATGTGTTATCACACATTCAAACCATCCATATATACCAGCGGAACGTTACAAACATTGAAACACAAACCAAAAAGGATTGAATCAACAGTTAATGACATCTCGGGTTACTAATAAGGTATGTAGAACAGTCAGTATGTCTGTGTATGTAGTACTTTTCTGTAGTATTTAAAGTGCACACAATCCATATAGTGGAAACAGTTATCTTGTAGTGATGTATTGTTGAGCATAGTAACGCTTGTAGTATTTGTGTGTACTGCTGTAGGTCACAAGGCAAACACACAGCATACACCACAAGGGATGCTATATAAGGGCTTTGAACAGAAATACTCCTCACCAGCCAATGTCAGTGGCAGGGTTGTTCCAACAAGTATGTGCTATAACAGGGGATAGTATATGTTGATATATTGTAACTGTAGGCATATGTATGGGTGTATTACAGAGAATAACATGTGGAAGGTTGGGCCACTGTACAATTATGATTTGCATTGTGGGATATTGTGCCAATAACTGTGTAATGTACAGTATTGTAGGCAGATATGTATTACAAGCTACATAGCATTACTGTAATGTTAGGCAAACATTAGTTATGTCAAACTGGCATTTACAATACACAACAGGATACATATGTCTTTTAGTGAGCCGACAGTTTATCAGCATGATAGCAAAGTAAAATGGAAGAGCTATTTAACTATCCGTGCACATAATACATGTAATATGTGCAAAGGTAGGTACTAGGCTGTCTTACCAAGGGTATCTGTAGGCCTAGCTAGCGTGTGTTGGCTTTCGCCACCCCCATAGGTTGGTTCTCTGTGCCTCTGAAAGGCAGAGCCAATAGTTCCTTGTGCCTCTGTCCAGCAGAGCCACTGCAGTGATCCCCAGGGTACATGTCTGTCTCCCATCCACATGTCAAGTTTCCCCTTGAAGAGGGGCCCTGCCTGATGTACATTGGAATCATGTTCCAAAGCATGGGGAGTGTCCAGGTCAGGAATCTATCTGTCCAGCACGTCCTACTCATTGTTGTGGTTAGGTGTATATTCCTAGAGCATGTGGCTCTCAGAGGCCTCTGTTTAGGTGGAGCATATCCAGCAATACAGGGTTAAACATGGGCCTTGTATGTCAAGCAGAGATCACCTGTGAGTATGCGGTATGCAACTGAGTACAGCTGGAGATTCTTAGGTTGGGCTGCATAGGTCATCTGTTTGAGGTCAGTAATCCTCTTGGTGTGGTACTGATGTGGTCTTCCAAGCTGTTGCAGTTGTCTTGTAAGGTATACCCAAGTGGGGTGTTGTATCCTTTAATGGGTCTAGTATGACATGTGTAGAGTCACAATGGCCCCTTTGATCTGGATGCAAACCCATTAGAGATTAGGGGGGCCATGTAGAAGGATATTCTAACCACCTTGTCATTATGGGTATCGAAGGAGAGATTGCTATCTACTGGGGTTTTCGGATCCCTTATTACCTTTTCTGTATGTAGGGGACTAGCACCTATGTGGTAGTCTGCAGGTAATTAGTTATATCCAAAGGAGATGTCTATGCACATTTAGGCATTCAGCTTGACGCCATGTTATTAACACCAGGTATCCGTCTCAGTGCAACCCTTCCAGAGGGTGTCTGTAACAGCTGGGGAAACAATTATGTCCCCTAGTTTGCAGTTGTCTGCAAACCTTTTCAGCCAAAGCCCTCCTGTGCTTGTCTGCATGTCAGAGAAGTGTATACCAAACATGAGGGGTCCTAGGACTGAGCCCTGGGGGACACGACTTGTAATTGGTATACAGTCAGACCTAGGGTATGCAACTCCCACTGTGTGAGTTCTGTCCGTGAGCCACTTTGCAAACCATCACATGATGTAGGGGTTAATGTTCTGGCGGATGGGTATGATGTTCTTCGTGTTTCACTGTTGCAGTCATTACAATTGGGTTATCCTGCTGGCAGGCTACCCTCAGTTGACCTGAATTCCAAAGTCTAGGTCGGCCGTCGGTTGCTGTCGCCTCCTTCCTGACGTCGGTGCGCCAGGGGTATAAAAGATGCAGACGATGCCATTTTCTTCAGTCTTTCTTGCCGCACAGTTGGCCGACTCCTGAGTTTTTCAAATTCGAATTTCAGATCCGAAGTCTTCATTAAAGCTAAGTACCCCGTTGGGGAAACTTTTTTCTTGCTCCAGACCGATGTCAGAAAAAGTTAATAATTGTATTTCTTGTGGGAAGCAAATACCTCATAAGGATTTTCATTTTTACTGTATTCCTTGCCTAGACCCTGACCATAACGTTGCTAATTGTCGGTTTTGTGCTAGATTTAACCAATGCACTATTAAGCGTCGGTACGATTTTGCATTCCATTACTTTGGCAGAAGATTTAATTATATAATGCCGTCAGATCAGCCGACTACCAGAGTTTATAAAAAGCACAAAGAAAAAGAAAAGGACAGGCATCCGAGATCCAAAACTGACGACGAGGCTTCTGCTAAGCCTGTTGCCGGTTCTCAGTGAGGTGCTTTCGCAGCCCCTGATGCCCGCTACCTCAGAGCCACAGGCCACTTCTGACTCCCACGTGGAGCCGACAAGGCCGCTGGAAACTCAAGGTATTGGACACTTGGAAACTATTCCCTCAGATGGGTCCGGAGCCGTTGAGCAGGCATCGGCTTCTGAGGGTGTTTTCAGGCCTGCACAGTTGTATGTGAAACCTACTTCAGCTTCAAAGGCAAAGACTAAAGCAACTCTAAAGACAAATAAACAAATACAGCATTCTCTGGACAGGCCTCCATGACTAAAAAACAGATGCTTAAAATGGCCGAAGACCTAATTACTTTGATCAGGGATTCCCATCCCCCTCCTGTTAAGAGGCCTAGGCAAGAGTTAGAATACGAATCTTCAGACCAGGTTTCCATTTCCTCTGATTCCTCCTCTGTACAGGAATGTTCTCTTCCTCTCTATGAGGACTCTGATGCTGAAGAATCTATCCCTTCAGCCTTTCCTCCCGAGGATTACTCTTTTGGTGAGACACTGCATACTATGAGGGAGCATTTCCACTGGGAGAGCCAGGATTACTCAGAATCCAAGAAAAGGCTCAGAGACTTCCTTTTATTACCTCAGCACAGGCCCCTTGCTATCCCACCTGTTTTAGACATTGTAGATGATGTATTTTCAGAGTCCAGTCTATCTCCAGACTCTTTACCACCAGCTCTGGTTAAGCCAGACAGATACTATAGGGTTCCTGATTCACATAAATTTCTTTATAAAAACCCTGCTGCTAACCCAGAAACCATCTCTCAGGGTCCCAAAGGAGTCAAGGCTTCTACTGCAAAAAAACCTATTCCCTCTGATAGAGATTCTAGAGCCCTAGACAGATGTGGTAAAAAGATTTATACTTCTGCTACCTTGGCTGTAAGAGCCTTAAATTGCCAATTTCATATGCTTAAATATCAGCAATATTTTATGTCATTGCTTAAACAGAAAATGTCAACAAATTTAGAATGTGCAGACAACAAAGAAATGCAGGATTTATTGCATGCAGCTGAACAAGTTGGAAAACATACTTTGCAATGTGGTTTTGATCTCTAGAGGCCTCCTGCATGGCCGCTGTTACAGGTTCTGTCATTAGGAGGCATGCTTGGTTAAAAGAACAGAATCTGCCTGATCATGTTAAAGCAAAACTATTAGATGCTCCATTACAGCATGATACTTTGTTTGGTGTTAAAGCTGAAGGGGTGTTAAAGAAAATGGAGGACAAAGCTAAATCTATGCAAACAGTCAAGGATTTCTTACAGGTACAGCCTCCCAGATTTAGCTGGAACTGGCCTACAAAGAATTGGTCCTTTCCAGTGTCTGATAGGCCACAAAGAGGCAGATACAGACGCCCCATAGGCAGATCACAGCCTCAAGGCGCATACAGGCCTAAACAATGGGGTGCTTCTACCTCCAAGAGCAGAGAGGAAAAATCACAGCCATACAGGAAACAGTCTCAATGACTTTCCCCTTCCAGCACCAAGCACTTATCTTTTGGCAGCCCCTTTGGGGGGAAAACTAGCACTTTTTTTACAGAATCGGCACATGATCACCCAGGACGAATGGGTTCTAAATATAGTATCACAAGGCTGCAGGTTTCACTTTCACACCTTGCCAAGGCCAAACAGTATGCCAGTCCTGCCACACAATCAATGGGAAGAGGCACAAAAACAAGTTTCATCCCTCATGGACATGAGGGCCATTCAACAAGTACTAGAGCAAGAGCAGGGACAAGGATTCCACTCAAGACTGTTCTTGGTACCCAGAAAGGACAAAGCCTGGAGACCAGTACTGGACCTATCTATTCTAAACACATATCTGGATATTCCAAAATTCAAAAGGTTGACTCTACAGCAGCTTCTGCCCATGTTGGGCAAAAAGGCTTGGCTTGTGACTTTAGATCTAAAAGAGGCATACCTGCATGTCCTAATCAGACAAACATGCAGCAGATACCTCAGAGTCAAGTCTGGCTCAATGCACTACCAATTCTCTGCACTGCCCTTTGGCTTATCTACTGCGCCCAGGGTCTTCACAAAGTGCCTGGCACCAGTAATTGCATACTGCAGACAAAGAGGAATACAAATATATCCTTACTTGGATGACTGCCTCATTCAAGCAGAGGACAAGGACATTCTACTACAGCATCTGGTATTTGTAAAGAGATTACTATCATGCCTAGGGTACACAGTCAACGAACAGAAATCAAAACTAGTACCCTCTCAAGAGATAATATTCCTGGGTGCAAGCTTAAATACAACTGCCCAGATGGCTTATCTCACGCCAGACAAACAAAGACAACTGACTACCTGTTTCAAACTGCTGGCAGCAAAGGCCCAGTTATCTGCAAGAAAAATTCTGCAGGCTTTGGGCTTCATGGCATCCTGCATTCTACTAATTCCATATGCAAGACTGCATATGAGGAAACTTCAATGGTACCTAAAAAGTGTTTGGACTCAACATTGCCACAGCCTGGAAACAATAGTTACTCTCATTCCCTGCCTGCAACAGGAATTTCGATGGTGGGCGAAGGCCTGCCACCAGAACAAGGATCAGCCATTCACTCTACCCCCAGCCACACAGACATTAATAACGGATGCATCGGATTATGCCTGGGGAGTCAACATGGCAGGAAGACGTATTCAAGGCACATGGTCCACAAACCAAATGCATCTACATATCAATCAAAAAGAGATGCTAGCTGTTCAAAAAGTCCTGACAGCCTTCAAGGACCTACTTCATCCGGGACAATTATTGATAAAGACAGACAATACCACGGTCATGTGGTACATAAACAAGCAGGAAGGCACTCATTCCTACCCCCTCTGCAGACTAGCCATGACTTTGTGGGACATAGCATTGACTTACTAAGTACATCTGCAGGCACAATTCCTGCCAGGAAAGATAAATACTCTGGCAGACGAACTAAGCAGAAAACCTCATGGATCCCCACGAGTGGAAATTGGATCCACAAGTCTTCAGCATGATAACAAGGAAATGGGGATGCCCGGACATATATTTATTTGCCTCACCTCACAACTGCCAACTAAAGAGATTCTGCACAAGGACTTATCACAGGCAAGCATGGAAAGTGGATGCCCTATCTTTCAGCTGGAAAAACTTAACAGTATATGCCTTTCCTCCTCTGCCTCTCCTCCCCAAGGTACTCCAAAAGGTCAGACAGGAGAAGACAAAAATTATACTGATTGCCCTAGACTGGCCACGCCAGTACTGTTATCCAGTCCTAAGGAACTTGTCTCATTGCCCAGCCGGGAACTTACCTCAAGTACCTCATCTACTGTCCCAGCAGAACAATCAAATCCTGCACAGCCAACTCAGGACCTTAAATCTGGCAGCATGGCGGATAATGTAGTCATACAAAACACACCTCTCACTAAAGCGGTGATGGATGTCATTTTGGAGGCCAGGAGGCCTAGTACTAGAAAATCCTATGCTGGAAAATGGAAGAGATTCTGTGCTTGGAACCAGGCACAAGGAATTGACACAGCTGTACCAAACATTCCTCAGATTTTGCAATACTTGACTGAGATGCTGGACAAAGGCCCATCTTTTTCATCTATAAAAATTCATGCCTCTGCCATTTCGGCTCATTACAATACAGAGCCACCAATCTTTTCTCATCCTTTGTTAAGGCAGTACCTCAGAGGGGCCAAAAATTTAAGGCCTCCAAGGAGATCACCAATACCTGCATGGGACCTCAATTATGTCTTGGGAAAACTCACCCTGCCTCCTTTCGAGCCAGCCACTGCAGCTGATATAAAGTTTTTATTTTGGAAAACAGCTCTGCTCCTAGCAATAACTTCTGCAAGACGAGTCTCAGAGCTACAGGCACCCATGGCTGTGGAACCTTTTATCATTTTTTATCCAGACAGTGTTTCTCTGCGGACAAACCCGACATTTATGCCTAAGGTAGTGTCCAGTATGGCCCTTAACCAAACTATTCATCTGCTTACCTTTTATCCAAACCCACAGAATAAGGGGGAGAGAATTCTGCATTCTTTGGACATACACAGACAGCTATGCTTCTATTTGAACAGAACCAAAGCTTTCAGAAAGACAGAGCAATTACTAGTGGCATATGCTGCAGGATCACAAGGAAAGGCTATCTCAAAGCAGACTATTTCAAAGTGGATAGGCCACTGCATTCGTTTCTGCTATTCTCAACATGGCAAGCCAGTACCTAAGGGCATTAGGCCACATTCAACCAGAGCAGCAGCCACTTCAGCAGCCTTCCTCAGGAGAGTACCAACCAAAGACATTTTAGAGGCTGTTACTTGGAGTTCAGTGCACACCTTCACAAAGCACTATCACTTACCACTCTACTCTAAATCCAGGGCAGGCTTTGCCACTGCAGTTCTGCAGGGCCTAATAGCTGCCCCTAATGCTATTTAGCTCCAGCCTCCCAACCTTAGCTTTGGGACTCAACCCAGTTGTAGTGACTGCAACAGTGAAACACGAAGAACATAGTACAGTTGTGTACACTTACCATAGATGTAGATGTTCGAGTGTATTCACTGTTGCAGTCCAGGTTGCCCACCCACCATCCCCCATTTCTTTGCTGGAACTTATCTGTACTTCTCTATTTTATGCAACCTATGTGGTGTATTTGCTTGTAGATGAAGGCAAAATATATACTTTGGTGCATGCATGTTTTATTGACATATTTTTAGCCAACCCTTTTGGGGGCACCTGACATCTGGGGCAAAAAAATGGCGTCGGCTGCATCTTTTATACCCCTGACGCACTGACTTCAGGGAGGAGGTGACAGCAACAGACACTGGACCTAGACTTTGGAATTCAGGCTGACTGAGGGTAGCCTGCCAGCAGGATAACCCAATTGTAATGACTGCAACAGTGAATACACTCGAACATCTACATTTATGGTAAGTGTACACAACTATACTTTGATAATACCAGAAGGAGGAATGGTGTTGAAAGCCTATAAGAGATCTAGGTAGGCTGTGTGGACCTCCTTACCCTCGTCTAATGCCTTGGTAACTTTCTCTAAGAAGTTCACTAGGTTTGATCTGCCAGGATGTTGCCAATATCAATTGTTTCTGTAATGTTTGTGCCTTTGTGCTGTAACTCAGAGCAGATCTGGTTGTTCACATCGAGGTATGTGACATAGCTATAGAATGCTTTGTGGTTGTTGTTGGTATTAGTTGCATTTTAGTTTTCGTAGCTAGCTTTGGAGGATCTTATAAGGGATCTCATCTTCTTACTGAGGCTGGCCAGGGAGCTCCTGCATGCATGGTATTGTACCCTCGTTTGCAACAGTGTCTTCCTCCTGTAGTACAATATGTTTATGGCAGGGGACCACCAGATTGGTTTAGTTAATTAGGAGTATAGTGTCCTGGTTCTGCTTGGGATAGCACAAGCCATGCACTAGTGTAAGTGCTTATAGAGTGCATTTATGTAGGATTCAGCACTTGTAACAGTACTGTCCATCTGCATGGGTGTCATGACGTCCACCACGTGTGTCTTAAGAATCATGTAGTTGGCCTTGTAGACATATTATACTGTGGTTCCCTTAATGGGGGGGGTGCCGGATGTGGATATCAAAGGTGTTCAGCACATGGTCTGATCGGACCAACGAGGAGTTGGCTTCACATGTGGAGCACCAGTCACTCATGTTGGTAATGCCTAGGTCTAAGATATTGTTGCCCCTGGTGGGTGTGTGGATATGTTGAGTCAGGGCATTGGTGTTTATGAATTCCAGAAACCATTGAGCTAATGTGTTGGTACACGAGTGGTTTTCCCAGTTAATGGTGGGGTAGGTTCAGTGAGACTTATATGATTAGTGTGGTGTTGTGCGAATGTGTACCTTCTCCACATGACAGTCAGGGTCAGGCTTGGTTGGAGAGACCTTTACCTCCAGTTTGGCTAGATGAGTGCATCTCTCACAGGTTGTAGTGTTGGGTGGTAGGCGGAGAGGCTTTTCTGTGTACATTGCCTCAAGATGTCCAGATTCATCAGACAGACAGCTGAGAACACTGGCAGTTGACTCTTGGACATGCCTGAATATAGAACTACATTCACCTAGATAAGTTAGGAAAGTGAGTACAAGAGCTAAATTACTCTAAGCAAGTGAGAAAAGTATGTACAAAACCTGTTCACCCTTACCTGTAGGTAATGAGGAAGATTGAGTGCTATAGTAATTATTAGCTTACGTAGTGCTTACAAGTCCTGAACAAGTACTTGGCATGAATAAGCAATCCAGATAGGGTCTTGGATAATATAAACACATGGCCCCCTCCCCCCAACAGGTACACAAGCATATATCCATGTACACCACAGGGCCCCTGTACCCACAACTATGCAGGTACAAGCTGCACTCAGTCTGCATGGGACCTGTCCACATCACAGGTTGTATCATGCACATATGGCAAAACAAGATGCTCTCCACGTACACATCATGTAAAACACAGCTCCATGTCAGGTTGTGTACACACTGAATGGTGCACATCAACAGGTATCACAACCCACAAAGGGGGAGACACCACTGATAATGGGAAGTACTTTACTACTACCCTGCTGAGTCTGATCTGGAAGGCCATGAACCTTGATCAGTTAAGTGATGTCAGGAGTACAGATGTAGATGACAGTATGGTTGATGTCACACTGCATATCATGACCTTGCCAGGTCATAGGACATCATCACCCATACTGTGTACCACCTACACTCGGTATACTAGATGTACATTCCTATGTCACAGGAGTGTTTTGCAACAGGACTGCTGGCAGAACCAACAATACAGAAGGTGTCTGAATAATACATGATCATCACACCTGTGGCAGCTACAGTATGTCAGGGTTAATGAATTTTATTCCCCTTCATTGTAGTCCATACCTCACAGACAAACAGAAGGCATCTGCCTATTGAAGTATTCAAATGACTATGACCTAGGAGCAATAGCTGATTTGCATTGTCACCCCTATGTTAATAACCCTGTACCCATGATCTACCACCTAGGCAGCAGTCAACATAATGGACACTTGTGTGTGAGGGATGCAGCCGGGCAGTTGTCTTTCCCATGATAGCTACGTCACCACACCTGTCAGGTAGTCATATGTGGCAACCCTAATAATGATAGGGTGCCATTCATGAATATAGAGATCATTGTCCAGCCATACACAACACCCAAGTGACCCATATCAGATCACATATTTCCTTTAAGGTGTATTGGCCATGTGCAGCTGGCCTACACCAGCCTTCCCATTCCCCATCTCCACTATGTAGCATGATGCATACCCTGAATAAATCCATGTCCAACCCAGTGATGTTGGACATGCTACACGTACTCATCCTGATCTCGAACACGCACTTCATGGACATCCACCTACCACATGCTAGACAGATCCTTGTCCCATACACTTGACATAGTCCTGCCATACTATGCATTCCTGTTCGTCAAAGCTACACATCACTCTCCTCTCAGACATGGTGTGATGACCGCATGGTATATGTATCATTAACCCTGTGGATCAGTAATGTGGCACTGCTCCATCTGGCCCCACAGACCCGTCTGTCAGCTACTGCCAGGTAACCTTTCATCCTAGATTCATACATGGCCCATGGCATATAGTCCACTAGTTGACTTTGACTGTGCATGCTGTAGTTGATAAGCATCCCTGCAAATACCATCTGGCTAGCCAGTGTCCCATGTGTATCACATGTGCAACACAGGTGATACATGGCAGGATGTTGAATCATTGTATAGTGTCGTGTAGATGTATATGGCAGAACACATACATGTAAAACCTTATGTGAGCATGTCTGCAGGGTCACAGGTCATGTCTGTTAAGGCAGTGTAAGTCCTTATATGTGACATATACACTGCATCAAGGTCGACTGCATTAATGTGGACACATCCAGCCATGTGTTGATAGGTAGGAACACCAGTACAGGCAAACAGGCACGGCCACATCAAGGCAGCAACCACACGGAGTATGAGCAATGTAATCAGGTGACACACACACATATATGGTGATAATATCCACTCAACATTGAGTGTCAACAAACACGTCAGTGTCATGTAGGGTTGCAAATACAAATAAACTTAATTAATGCAGTACACATGTATGTTCAGCTGTAGCTCTGTATGTCTCTGTGAGTTACTGTGACCTGTCTCCATCATTATGTCTTCCAGGTATGCCACGTGCAAGGCTACCCCCTTTTACCCGCTTGGAGGATGAGGCCCTCATCCCATACCTACTCGACTATCACTATATCCTGTTCAGCCATGTGCCACAGGATGCACAGCAGCGGGATGCTCTGTGGATGGAACTTCGCAGGAGGGTTAATGATGTGGGTGGCCACAACCGCACATACCAGCAGTTGTGCAGACACTGTACAGACCTCATTAGATGGGCAAAACAGTGTGTGAATGCATTCGCCAGGGAACAAGGTGCAACAGGTGATGGACCACCAACATAGCCCCCACTCACACATACTGAGGAGCTACTGGCCAACCTGGGGACACCTGCAGAACCACATCCACAAGCCTTAGCCGATATTGTGGAGGTGGGTGTCTCTCAACCACTGAGCCTGGAGTTGCCTGGTAAGTCAGTACTACACCTATAACAGCTATATTCCATATAGTTGCATGTGTCACTGTACAATATGTCAAATGCAAGGCATGTATACAGACATGCTGCATACTATAGTATACTACTCTGTGTATGCACACATGTGCATACACCATAGTATAGTCTAATGTACTGGTGTATGTGTTATGCACATTGCACCCTGTAGCCTTTATACAGGGGTGGATTATGCTCATACTGCTGTGTTACTCCTATTTAGGTACCTCTGGCGTTCCGCTGTGACAGCAGCCCATTGCAGGTGAGAGTGTTATTATTTATCAGGAACCGTAATGCACAAATCTATGTGCCATGTGGTGATTTACAACATGTACATAATGTATGGTCCTGTCACAATATACAGGTCGGACCTGCAATGCATCACAATAACTACCCATGTGCAACACTTGCAAACTATGTGAATCATCTCACCGACATGAATCCTCACAAACTGTCATTGCCAGATGTGTTGACAGCTGTGCATACAATGGTGGAGGTGCTGTTCACTTTAGGGACATACTACAAATCTGATCTACACATGTGGTGAATACAAACAGTACTACACATTGGGCTGGAGTATGGCCAGCATACATGCTATCTTGACATGTCCATGACATCTATTGGCCTGGCCGCAACACTGCCTACCTAACCTGAAAACATATCCCACATACCACCCTTTATCTGCATAACCCTGTTGTCAGTGGAGCATATATGTCATATGGGACAACACAGACATGTGAAATAGATGCCCATCACAATAATTTGGACAACACATGTACACACATGGCCATGGAGGATGGCCAGAGACATGGAGCAACACACACAGTAGACGTGTTGTGCTTGTGTGTACACTCTGTCGTACAATGGCTACACATGGTTCAACCATGGCCTTTGTATAATGGTCATATTGTAGATGTGGAACACTAGACATCCTACAGGCCTGTGCACATCTTGTGTAGGCGTAACATCAGTCCACCACATAAGATGTGTTGAACATCTTAAGGGTGTTGCGACATGACAGCAGTCACTTGTACAGTATCCACGTCAGGCCACAGATACAGTACATTCCCGTTGCTGGTGTTGGACATAAATGTCATACTAGCTCCTTGTGTGTGTGCGTGTGTGTGTGTGTGTGTGTGTGTGTGTGTGTGTGTGTGTGTGTGTGTGTGTGTGCGGTACACAGATGTCATGTGGGAAATGGTGTACTGACGTGTTCACCATGTCTGGCCATAGTTGCTAGGCTGCAGCAATATGGTTGCAGATGTGCAGGGGTGTCATCCGTATACCCATCAGTGACCTGTGTCACAACCTCCACATCATGGTTTAGTGTGTATAAACTTCAGTGACGTGGGTCACATTCCACAGTGTATATGTATTGTATCTGAACCCAGTCATGGCTATGAACCCTGTCTGTAACTCACACTTTATAGCACTAGAGACACCTCATGATTCCCTGAAATGGCCATGCACATCATCTAAATGTGCAGTATATCTGCAGGGTGGAAAGACAACACTGAATTGGTACACCATTGCCCCGCAGTATATTTGACAGGACATTATTGTGTTAAACATGTATACATGTCATTGCACATGTCAGCAGATCACGTCATACTACATGTGATTATCAAGGTCATATGCCACACATTAGGCAGGTGTACTGTTAACCTGTGCTGGTCCACATGGTGTAACACAGGGATGTATGCTAACTACTACTATGATTGTGTAATTTGCATGCCATCTGCTATGACACATGCATGCTGTTGTGTGCAACCCAGGGATATATAACTACCACTATTGTCTGCGCTGCATGCCGTCTGCCATATCACAAGCATGTTGCATACCCTCTGTCATATCACATGCGTGTGTATCTGTGTGTGTGTCTATTGTATAGATTGTAATGTACAGTTCTTGTCTGCCCTCATAGGTGATGTAGGTGCATTGCCCTCCTGCAGTACATCTGATGTTAGTGTCCCCACAGACTGTAGCAGTGATGATGAACGTATGATTGAGACACAGGCAGAGTTGTCGGGGGCTGAAACTGTGCCATTGGTTGCCATTCTATCTATATCCACCTCATCCCCGCACACAGATCCCATACCTGCACATACCCCATCACCAGTGGCCATAGAGGAAGGACAGTTGACACGTGGTAGCTTGGAACAAGAAAGTGTGTGGGCAATGGAAGGTGTGCCTGCACAACATGGTGTCAGCCAAACTACTGGTGGTGCCCCACACAGGCACGTGGCCAGTGCTGCTCGTAGGAGGACCTCTGGCCAACATGCTCCTGCACGACAGAGCGCAGCAGCTGGTGTCACCAGATGCATGTTTCAGGCTGTAATGGAGGCACAGGCACGTGCTGAACGGTGCAACAGAGAAGATCAGAGGCTACAGAGGGCTGCTGTCCATTCTTTAAACAACATCATCCAGGCAATGGTAAATGCTCAACAGCAGATTGCTGATGCTTTGGATAGATGGTTGGGTGACATGGTTGGAGTTCTTGACCGTGGCATGACAATCCGTGAGCATGAGCCGTCTGTATTGGAACATCTGGTAGGAGTGAGGCGTCAGGCACATGGATGTAGGCCTGCTGCATCACCTGTGTCAGGTCTACTTGTATGAGCTACCTCACATGCCCGCTCCTATAGTGGTGGTAGCAGCAGCAGTGCATTTGGTGCTGTGCTGGCACAGCATGACACAGCAGGCCACGTGCACGTGGCCCGGGATGGTCCCAACAGGGACACGGTTCCAGTGGACAAGTGACATCAGACAGTACCCAATCTGCACCTCTGTCTAGTAGTGCCCGTGCAACCCCTGGCAGGCACAGGTCACATGTCCGTGGCCGGACACCGTGAACTGTAAAACCTCACCTGTACAGTCTGCATTTGTCAATAACCCTGTGTAGGTTAGACACATGAAAGAACTGTGTGCATATATACACGAACACACTAGATACATATGTAGGGCACTGCAACACACACATGCATAACATCCACAGATGACCAGTTAGATCAAAAGCCCAAACCCACACACATAATGTCATCCAATGGTGCAGCCTAGGCCTCTGGCAAACATTAACATCCTGTGATATGATGATGCCTGTGCCTCATCCCTGACATCCACACCATCGGTGCAGGGACATGCTCATATGGTCTGATGCACAGGGTGAACAGACTATGATGATACGTGTAGTTTACAAATGTTGAGGACTGTTGACAGGCAGCAGATATACCATGTAGTGCAGGTATACAATACTATTAACAGTATGTGTCTTGTGTAACAACAGTGCAGCCTAGGCCTCCGGCAAACATTAACACCCTATGCATACGATGATGCCTGTGCCACATCCTGACATCCACACCATCGGTGTAGGGACATGCTGATATGATGTGATGCACAGGGTGAACAGACTAGGATGATACGTGTAGTTTACAAATGTTGAGGACTGTTGAGAGGCAGCAGATATACCATGTAGTACAGGTGTACAACACATTTAACAGTATGTGTCTTGTGTAACAACAGTAACTGCATGTTGGTCATAATGTTCTGCTGTCCTTCTTCAGGTCTAATTGGACATGCCGGTGGATGTCAGTGTTTGCAGTTAGTGTCCCATATGTCAATGTGGACTACTCACAGGTATGTATGAATATGCTAGCATTCACCATGTAGCTGCCACATACCAGAGAGAATGTCCCACGTTACAAACACGTCTACCATTCCAAGAGCAGGATAGCTGTGTATTAAGCTACTGTGGCCACAGACGTGACATCCATAAAGGGTGACATCACAAGTGCAGTTACATGGAGTGGTGAGGTAAGAGAGTGGTCTAGCTGATTACAAGGGTAGAGGCCAGTGGGAAGTGTGATGCCTCATTGGGAATCAGTAATACACGTTCCCATGACAGGATGCCAATACACAACTGCACCCACACACTCAGGTATTGACACACATGTATTCAGTGACACAGTAACACACCCACACACTCACGGCTTCACCGACATAGTAACACACACTCGCACACAGTTGCTACTGGTGGGATGAGGACCCCTGCCTATGTGTAAATCATCATTACAGGACTGTGTACCTACATGACACACCACAGAGAATACACATGTACAGGTAGTCAGTACGGCCTAGGATCGGGGACATCAACACGGATAGTAGAATGCATCGCCTGGATGGTGAGAGGGGTCTTATCAGTTCAGTATGGTAACATACATTTTCACCTCAGGGACCAGTCAGCCCTACTTACACACTGTGGCATTCAGTAATTAATACACCTATGTCATGCACATACAGATACCTCACATGTGTGAGATACACGCCCCTGCCTATGTCCTGCTTTCTACACTGCAGTCTGTATAGATGTGTACACTAGTGTACAGGAGAGTGAGTAACAATTGAGATTTATTCCCTACAATATGTGACATATATGGACACACGCAACCACACATGTCAGTACTGTGAATCTCAGATCTGCCTAGCTCATGTTATGTATGTCAGACGTACAGCAGTATTGCACGTGTTACAAACTGTACTGACGCTTCCTGTGGCAACAGTGCTGATATATGCATTAGGGACGTCATATCTATTAACAGGTGTCAAGTGATTTACCTTTGCTCTCACCCTGACCGCTGTCTAAGTTGTGTGTTATGTCCTTCAGTTAACAAAACCATTGCTTAGCAGATACACAGGGTATTGTAGGACCGCTTGTGACACACCTGTGAGCTGTCCACAGCAAACATCCATCTGCAAATATGCCCCACCACTTACTTATTTCCACACATCTGTCCATACCTGTGGTGCATCTTTCTGTACATTCAGCATATCACCATATACAGTTGGCAATGTTGAGGCTGCATTGCAACTGCATGATGTACTAGGATACACGCTACCTGCATACATCAGCAACTGCACACGCATGTTATCTGAACGCACAACACTACGTGTACAGGTGTGTAGGTCCTACAGTCCTGGCACTTGGTCATGTTTATAGGCATTGCAATTGGTGGATATGTGTAATGATATACATGACACATGGACTGTTGTATGATATGGTGGGTGACCAGTACAGAGGGGATGTTACCTCTGTCAACACTGATATCACACCTTATGTACTGTTAGCATTCAGCAGCCATGGACCTACATTCCATGTGCATATGTGTAATGGCTGTAGCCACCTGTTTGCACAAAGGACTACAACAGCTATGCTATTTACAGGTATGTTGTGTGTGTGGCATGTGTGTATCCAGGGCAGGTACATGTATGTCATATCCATACATGAGGGTGTGTACTGGTGTACAGCAACAGTCATCTGCTAATAGTGGAAAGTACCAAGGGCCCCTGGTATGTGTACAGCTGACCTGGTCACAGACAGTGGTATCATTGCATTGCATAACACATGATGCAACTGTGTCAGTACATGTGTACTCTCTACAGTTGATGTAGAACTTAGTACAGTACACAGGACAAGGGTCACATGGTGGTGTACTCTTCTGTATCATACAACATGTATGGTTGTGTGTTGGTGGTCCTAGGGCATGGTGATGTCTGAAGTTTACATCCTAGAATGCAGCATGTGACACTGTGTCCTGCACATGGCTCATCTGTGATGCCTTTCATTGGGGGGGGGGGGCGGTCATTACATGTGAGTGGCCTTTATTTATTTGGGTACACCATCTGGAGTGGTCCGTACCTGTGTTATGGACCACGTGCCTAGTTCTGAGGTATATGGTGGTAGTGCCAGGTTCTGAGGTATATGGTGGTAGTGCTATTGTGCACTACAGAGCCATCAGCCAGGTGTTCCTCACTGCACATATGTCAGTACTCCCCATTGTTGGATCTACAGTGACCAGCTGTGAATATGGACGCTACACATCTAGCACTGGTTAGCATAAGAAAACAATGCAGTTGTCCTGCAGGTGTATGGGAGTTAACCTGTGTTTAGGACATTTGCCTTGGAATGGCACTGTGTGGGCGGATGCGACTTGGGTAATATCCACATTCCCTTCTATCATGGATGCATGTGATATGTGACAAAGACCTGCCGACTGACAGCCATGTCATCCCAGAATGACAGCTGATGTGTAAAAGACCAGTGTCAAATATATGTAGAGCAGCGTTCCTGCTAACAATGACAACTACTAACACCGGAGCCCATTACAATGTGTTCTTTACATCTACCTGTAATAGCATGGCCACTGTGGCCCTCCGTGTTTAGCATCAGAGTGCATCTCAGTCAGCCCTGTGCTACTAGGAGTATGAGCATGCCCAGTATATCCTTGTGTAGATGGACACATAGTGCATTCCGAACAGCCCTGTGCTACTAAGTGTGTGAGCATTCCCAGTGACACCTTGTGTCGGTTATGTGCCTCTGTGTATGGGCATGGTCATTGTAACGCTGTATAGTGGTAGTAGTCGTCCATTCCACAGATGGCCATACTCCAGGTCAGGATGGATTCCTACTTTAAACACACAGGTTCACAGGTATGTACATCTTAACTGCCAGCATCCCTGTTGATATCTGCATTCCCAGACGGTCATAATGACGGCCTTGACATGTGTAGTTTGTGTAGCGCTGTTCGTAAGTATGTACTATTGTAATAGTAATCTGTAAATAGGCAGGTGTTCTGTACCTGCCACTGGCGCGTTTGTGTGTGTGTGTATGTCTGTCCCCGTTTGTCAGTGGACTCTAAATTGCTTTTAGACTGCCCACACTCCACACATTTCTTATACCCACCATTAGCAAGGTCGATGATGTCACCCATCTACAAATACACCTCTGGGAGTGCTGTGTCCCAGTAATCTCAGTAGCGCGTTCTGTAACTGAGTAATGCTGTAGTGTAATAAAGTAGTTGAGTCGGTGTTCTAGTCCCATATTTGAAGTGTGTGTGTGTGTGTGTGTGTGTGTCCGTTTGCCTGAGGACTGAGTAATGCTTTTATACTGCTCATACTCCATGCATTTCTTATACTCACCGTTATCAAGGCCGATGATGTCGCCCATCTACAAATACACCTCTGGGAGTGCTATGTCCTAGTAATCTCGATAGCTCGTTCTGTAACTGCGTAATGCTGTAGTGTAATAGAGTAGTTAAGTCGGTGTTCTAGTCCCACACTTGCCGTGTGTTTGTGTGTGTGTGAGTGTGTGTCCCCCCATTTGCCTAAGGACTGAGTAATGCTTTTATACTGCTCACACTCCATACATGTCATATACCCACCGTTATCAAGGCCGATGATGTCACCCATCTACAAATACACCTCTGGGAGTGCTGTGTCCTAGTAATCTCGATAGTGTGTTCTGTAACTGCGTAATGCTGTAGTGTAATAAAGTAGTTAGGTCGATGTTCTTGTCCCACACGTGCCGTGTGTGTGTCCCTGTTTGCCTGAGGACTGAGTAATGCTTTTATACTGCTCACACTCCATAAATTTCTTATACCCACCGTTAACACAGCCAATGATGTTACCCATCTACAAATACACCTCTGGGAGTGCTGTGTCCCAGTATTCTTGGTAACGCGTTCTGTAACTGCGTAATGTTGTAGTGTAGTAAAGTAGTTAGGTCATTGTTCTAATCCCAGACATGCCAACTGTGTGTGTGTGTGTGTGTGTGTGTGTGTGTGTGTCTGCGTGAGACAAGTACAGTGCTTTGTAGTATTCGCCATAGCGCGTTCCCTAAATGCGTGTTGCTGCAGTGTGATACGGTAGGGGGTTGTATACAGGACATGGCAAGTGTGTGTTTCTCTGTCAGAGCCTGTGTAGAGGTGGCCATGATTGTCTTATCATTGGACATGTTTGGGAGCGGGTTTTGTAGTTTTCCTATATAGTATCCGTCTTATGACACATTGGCCACCTCATGAGGAGTACAGCTGTCAGTCAGCCATGGCAGTGTGTTGGCAAGCCATACCCATACATCCGGCAAAAGGGCTGGTGAACTAAGTATGCAGCCTTACTAGTACCTGGTATATGTCCCGCACCCATGTGCCATGCACATACAAACTTGCCTAGGATTTCCCACTATGTTGCTAGTAATATGCACATTGAGGACAGATAGTAGGCATGGTGTGACTACAGTGGCCTGCAGAGGACGTGGCACCCTGTACAGCGGTACAATAGGCACATATATGCGGACATTGTGCCTTCACTGTGTTCCACACTGAATGGCTGCAACATATGTGGTGCCATCAAATGTGATCTACTAAGGCCAGACAATGCTGTACACATGTGCCGTGTATGTTCCCATGCCACTGACACCACGGAATACCTGTCCATTCTATCCATGCAGGTGCAGGGCTGACCTGCTCACTATAAGCAGGTTTCACCACACCAGGCCAGTATTGGCATATCGGGGTATAACAGGCTGTATACACTACATGTGTCTGCCAAACCAAGTACACCTGTACATGTCACTGTACAGTATTGTGGGACATGCACATCCCAGGCAATGTCCATGTGAAGGACTATCAAACACAGACATGGCATGCATTACAAAGCTATGGCCCTACACATTGTTAACCAGGATGTCAGGCCAGATAATGCAGTACCCATATGTGTGGGATATTGCAGACACTACACCCCTGCACTGCACACCATTGTCAGGTGACACGATGGCAAGGATTACCCCTCACCCAGCCTTGTACAGCCACCTTGCACAGCCAAAGACTACACACCCATGGAGCAATGCATACCTGCATGATGGTACTGGCACCCTGTGTCTGCATGTGGGTTGTGATGCCCCCAACCACAGTCATTCCCAGTATAAACCTCATTGGCATACCAACAGTTGTCAAGCACTTTCACATGCCCTAGCGCATAGAACCTCTAGATATCCCCTGTGGTGCATGTGGACCTGTGCATTACTGCATTCTGGCAAGCTAAGTAGTTACATTGTGTGCTTGCTGCCCTGGCAAAGGTGTCAATGCGTGTCCATTAGAGTGTGGTTGTGGTGACAATGGCATCCGTTCGCGTGGACTGACATGTGCCACACCTAATGTATGTCTACTATATCTGTTGCAGATGGCACTCACTCACCTACACACACGTTCTTACAGCACAGCAACATGTTACCTCTGTGGCGCATGTAGTAATGTCATGCACATGTAATAGTAATGAGTAGTCAGGGGTTTGCCCCTGCACTATTCAGCGTGTGGCAGGTGATGCTTATGGTTAAGTCTCCAAGGCTTTCCCTGGTGTACATTGCCTGTCCCGCACACACACTCTCTGGTGGATGTGAAGGTGTACACCTGCACAGCAGCAGCATGTGTATTGTAACAGATGGAAATGGTCAGGTGATGGCCTCTGCACCTATTGCAGTCCTCCTCTAGCTGATTGCATGTGGTACAGCTGTAATGGTGTTCCCATAGCCATCTGCATGATAAACACAGTACACTATCTAGGGAACCATGTTATTATCTGGCCATGACGGTCACTGTGAGTGGTACCTGGATGTGGTGTTCTGACACTGCATCGCGTATGATATCTGGATGTACCTCAATCATTTTCCACAGTGGGAAATAGCCTAATGACAGGAGGGTGATTTGCCACACAACTACAGCATGTAAGTGTAGCTATGCTGCATTGAGACTACTGCCTGTTTAACGTGTGTGGTAATGGCTATTCTGCATGTTATAGTACAGACATGACAGTACTCTGTTCATGAGGGAACCCCATCTGTAGGGCCATCTGTGAACAGGTCATTGTGTGCAACCATTTGTTTCCTATGTTACACACTGAACACACTTCTGTGCACAGCAGAAGCATGGTGTGAGGATTGCAGACAGTACATGATGACAGGGATGTGTTACTGCCATCGCATCCCTGACTGGACATGTGTCACATGAGACAGTGGTATGACTGACACTGTGTGGGATTCCCAGTGACAAGCCAATGATGGGCAACTGTTCATAGCTGCGGTCACACATCTATTACACATTGTACAGTTGGCATGCAGTATATATGCATGTGTTGTGCTCCCTCTGCAAATTGATACCATCTGTTGTGTTGGGTTGTTGGTGATATCTATGCATACTGTCGTAGGTACTCCTGTATGCTGTTGTCTATCACTAAGCCATATGTGGGTTTAAAACACAACACCATAGGCTGAATGGGTTTGTAGGTCCCGGCAGATCCTCCTGTACCACTTCAGCTGACCATGGCATCGGGCACTAGCACATCTGGGGCTGTTGGCTCTGCACCACCTTCTGGTGGTACCACCACTGAGGATGGAGCATGTCCCCCTTGGGAGCGGGACCAGACAGGTACATATCTGCTGTTGTGCGGTCCCAGACGTGTTGCGTTGGTGGCTCCCTAAGGGGTTACGAAGCCAGATATGTCAGTTCAAGGGCAGAGTGTCACATTTACAGGGTGATGCTGCCCCTCCTGGACAGCCCCCAGCACTGCCTCCTTTGCAGCTGTGTAGGTGCAATGGCAGTTGCCCAAGGCTGGGGACCTCCGTCCCGCTGTTCCCACGGGATTTTGAATGCCCGAAGACCCATCCCCATCCAGGGTGTATCCCCCCACCACATGTGTCATATACCAACCCTGTATGCTGTCATTTCTGTGTTCCTACCTATCCTCCACGGCCATACCTACACTCCTTCCCCAACATCTGACCCTCACCTATGGACACATAAGGCCATTTGGCTCCTAGGACACCATCTGCCCTATACATAGCTGTCCATTACACACACTTGCCCACTGGACACATGAAAACCTTGTAATATGCATCATAACATACTACTGTTATCCTCACAACTGTCCCTCAGGTGCATGGTCCTGGTATGCACATCACTCCTACATGGTCCAGGTACATGTGAGGAGGATGACCCCATTGTACACAAAGCACTACCGGTCCCTCTATGGTTACCCCATTTACCTTTATCATGATGATGATGTTGCACACAGCACTTTGTAAGAGTACTGTTCACACATAATGATTGGACAGGTACTGTTGTGTTAATGTACATTACATGCACAGAGTGATGTATACGGCCAATGTACAACTATTTGCATGTATGACTGTCACATGTCTGTCTGAGGGAGTCTTGTGATCACATAGAGCAACACCACTACATAATACAGGCGTCACTGGTGTTTCCCATTTCATTCGTTTGTAATGCTTAGTTGTCATGTGGTATGTCCCTGATACATCTCTATATATGTATGTACCTATCTGCTGGACATAAACACTCACATGTACATCTACATGATGGGATACATTCCTATACTTTTGAATGACTGCGCTGTATGATATCCTCTGGTTGCAGTCTCTTACGCTCGATTAGCCTCTACATTGTGTAACCAATGCAGTACTCGCATACTGGTAGCCAAACACGCTTACACCTGCTCGATCCCGCACTTGCTAATGCACCGGCATTGGAGCTTGCATCTGTCACTCACACACCTGGGTGTGAGAAAAGACCACAATATTACCTTGTGATGCCTATTACATCGGACTACATGATTACACTATCGGGATTGGCCTCCCATTAGGCGACTGCATCGCGTTCAACTGTATGGAATGAACTGCCTGTCCAGTGACACAATCATATTTGTGTGTACCTAATACAATGTGCTCCCACCCTGTGATGCCTATTACATCAGAATAGAATAGTCCTAGTAATGACAGTTCCAACAAATATGCTCAGGATCCACCAATAAGTGCCCAAACGTTCAATAAAAAGCCGGTTTATTTCACCAAACTAAAATGAGGACGAGCAATACTACTCAGCAACACGAAACATAAAATAAAATAAATGTTCCACAAGTTAAGCGCTTTCACCCATAACAGCTGGGCTTCTTCAGAACTGAATAACAAATGCTAACAAACAATTTATAAAACCTATTTGGCGCCAAATAGACTTCAAATCCTTAAAGAGATATTAGCGCTATGGTATAAAGCGCTATAATACTCTTGCTGTCAAATTATGAATCACCTAAATATTCACAATGCATTTCTCTAATGATATAATCTATTATATATTAAAATCTGTTATGTTAAAAACTATTATATAGTATACTAATGCCGTACTAGTAAATAATCTGTATTATGTATCTATATTTATAATATGTAATCTAACATCTACTAAGGTGCTGCAATGAATGCCAAAAGTATATAAAAAATATGTAAAAATACATATAAAATATAAAAATATATGTCAAAAAGCATATTAAATAACGTCAAAAAACATATCAAGAAACATTACAAGAAACATTCCAAAAAACATTCCTATTCCTATTATTATTTAAAATAAAATAAATAGAATAAGATAAATTGAATTCATAAAGATATCAATGGTTTGACAGATATAAATTCATTAAGACCCGGGAGAGCTGTGGCATCTAAATATATTTGCCACCATACTTCTCTATAACTTAATAAACTTTTATAATCCCCCCCCCCAGGATTCATTTTTATATGCTCTAAGATACTAAATTTAAAATGGTGTTCAACACCTTTACAGCATTCGATGTGTCTATATAAGGCATTAGTTTTATCTTTTATTCTTATGCTATAAATATGGTCATATATTCTCTTCTTTAAATATCTCTCAGTCTTTCCTACATAGAAACTGGGACATATATTACATTTCGCGAGATATATCACCTTCTTTGTGTTGCAATTGCCATAGTTGGCTTTAATAAATGACTTGTGACCATTGTCTAACTTCATTTTAATTACTTCCGACATATATTTACATAGGTTGCAACAACCATATTTTGTGCTTCTATTTAGACACTTGAAATCTTTTTTTATTATTTCATTATGTTCCACTAATACTTTCATATTCTTACCCATTTTATATATAAAATTCGGTTTATTACCCAATATTTTAAATAAATTGGCATCACTAGATATTATATGCCAACATTTACACATTAACTTTTTAATACTGTCTGTAACCGAATTGAATTGTAGATCACATGCTCTTTGAAATGGTGAAACATGTATTTTCATTAACAGATTTCTTACATAATTCTATGCCTGCTCCTAATAAAGCTTTATATTTCACTTCCCAATGTTGTGTGACATATTCTACTATTTCCTCCATCATTTTTATAGGGTAACCTCTTTGTTGAAATAATTTTTTTATATAATCCATTTCTTTCTTCATATTCTCCTAATTAGATGTCATGCGCAAGGCACGAATGCACTGCCCTTTAAACACATTATATTTTACCTTAGGGGGATGACAACTAGTATATGCTAAATAATTGTTTGAAAAAGTGTTTTTTCTATATATTTTGGACTGAAGTACTCCCTCATTGTGAAAAATGTGTGTCCAAGTAAGGTAAACCTATAGTACTATATGCATATGTGAATTTCAAGTATTCACTACTTGCATTAATGCAGTTAATGAATAGTTGTAAACTTTCATAATCCGCTTCCCACAAAATATAAATGTCATCTAAAAACCTTGAATAGTATTGTGCCCCCATATTCGCTAACCTAGTCATGCTAAACTGGGAGGATTCACATTTGTTTCCTAGTACATATTTCAAACATATTAAATACTATTCCAGGTTTTTAGATGACATTTATATTTTGTGGGAAGCGGATTATGAAAGTTTACAACTATTCATTAACTACATTAATGCAAGTAGTGAATACTTGAAATTCACATATGCATATAGTACTATAGGTTTACCTTACTTGGACACACATATTTTTCACAATGAGGGAGTACTTCAGTCCAAAATATATAGAAAAAACACTTTTTCAAACAATTATTTAGCATATACTAGTTGTCATCCCCCTAAGGTAAAATATAACGTGTTTAAAGGGCAGTGCATTCGTGCCGCGCGCATGACATCTAATTATGAGAATATGAAGAAAGAAATGGATTATATAAAAAATGTATTTCAACAAAGAGGTTACCCTATAAAAATAATGGAGGAAATATTAGAATATGTCACACAACATTGGGAAGTGAAATATAAAGCTTTATTAGGAGCAGGCATAGAATTAGGTAAGCAATCTGTTAATGAAAATACATGTTTGACATCACCCTTTCAAAGAGCATGTGTTCTACAATTCAATTCGGTTACAGACAGTATTAAAAAATGAATGTGTAAATTTTGGCATATAATATCTAGTGATGCCAATTTATTTAAAATATTGGGTAATAAACCGAATTTTATATATAAAATGGGTAAGAATATGAAAGTATTAGTGGAACATAATGAAATAATAAAAAAAGATTTCAAGTGTCTAAATAGAAGCACAAAATGTGGTTGTTGCAACCAATGTAAATATATGTCGGAAGTAATTAAAATGAAGTTAGACAATGGTCACAAGTCATTTATTAGAGCCAACTATGGTAATTGCAACACAAAGATGGTGATATATCTCGCAAAATGTAATATATGTCCCAGTTTCTATGTAGGAAAGACTGAGAGACATTTAAAGAAGAGAATATATGACCATATTTATAGCATAAGAATAAAAGATAAAACTAATGCCTTATATAGACACATCGAATCTAAAGGTGTTGAACACCATTTTAAATTTAGTATCTTAGAGCATATAGAAATGGATCCCAGGGGGGTGATTGTAAAAGTTTATTAAGTTATAGAGAAGTATGGTGGCAAATACATTTAGATGCCACAACTCTCCCGGGTCTTAATGAATTTATATCTGTCAAACCATTGATATCTTTATGAATTCAATTTATCTTATTCTATTTATTTTATTTTAAATAATAATAGGAATAGGAATGTTTTTGGAATGTTTCTTGTAATGTTTCTTGATATGTTTTTTTGACATGTTATTTGATATGCTTTTTGACATATATTTTTATATGTATTTTTACATATTTTTTATATACATTTGGCATTCATTGCAGCACCTTAGTAGATGTTAGATTCCATATTATAAATATAGATACTTAATACAGATTATTTACTAGTACGGCATTAGTATACTATATAATAGATTTTAACATAACAGATTTTAACATATTAGATTTTAATATATAATAGATTATATCATTAGAGAAATGCATTGTGAATATTTAGGTGATTCATAACTTGACAGCAAGAGTATTATAGCGCTTTATACCATAGCGCTAATATCTCTTTAAGGATTTGAAGTCTATTTGGCGCCAAATAGGTTTTATAAACTGTTTGTTAGCATTTGTTATTCAGTTCTGAAGAAGCCCAGCTGTTATGGGTGAAAGCACTTAACTTGTGGAACATTTATTTTATTTTATGTTTCGTGTTGCTGAGTAGTACTGTTCGTCCTCATTTTAGTTTGGTGAAATAAACCGGCTTTTTATTGAATCTTTGGGCACTTATTGGTGGATCCTGAGCATATTTGTTATTACATCAGAATACATGAATACAGTATCGGGAACGGCTGCCTATTAGGCGACAGCAGGGCGTTTCACAGTATGGAATCAGCAGCCTGTCTGGTGAATCATTTATATTTGTGTGTTCCTCTTAGGCATACCTTGTGATGCCTATCACATCGGACTACATGACTACAGTCATAGCCGGCCTTAGGCATAGGCCAAATAAGCGGCCGCCTAGGGTGCCGCTTTAGTGGGGACACTTTGCCAGTATTTATTTGGTGTAGGTAGACCAGGATGGGGGCACTGGGTGGTGTGATGGGGGGTGCCATTGTCCCCTCTGTCTAGGGCACCAGTTGACCTAAGGCCACTCCTGACTACAGTATCGGGAATGCTGCCCATTAGGCGGCTGCATGGTGTTCGACTGTACAGAATCAGCGGCCTGTCCGGTGAATCATTCATAATTGTGTGTTCCTCTTACAATCTGCTCCCACCTTGTAATGCCTATCACATCGTACTACATGACTACAGTATCTGGAATGGCTGCCCATTAGGCGACGGCATGGTGTTTGACTGTACGGAATCAGCGGCCTGTCCGGTGTATCATTCATAATTGTGTGTTCCTCTTACAATCTGCTCCCACCTTGTAATGCCTATCACATCGGACTACATGACTACAGTATTGGGAATGGCTGCCCATTAGGCGATGGCATGGCATTCGACTGTACGGAATCAGCGGCCTGTCCAGTGAATTAATCATATTTGTGTGTTCCACATACACTCTGCTCCCATCTGGCTGATGCATGCTACCGCATACCTATTATAGGTTTGCCACCTTCTCAGTTGGCCAAGTAGGACTTTAGGGTTACCACCTGTCCCACTTTGCGAGGGACACTGCGAAAATAATCAAGACATAGCACATGTCCAGATTACAGGACATTATTATATTCTACGTTTCATTAATAATTGCATACAACAGTTATTTTATATATGACACTTCTATATGTTATGTGAAGTAGCATAAACAATTCAAATGCAACTAGATTAAGCATTTATTTGTGCAAATAAGTGTAATCCTGTACTATGCATGGCTGTAGGTATGTTTAGTCCTGGAATGTCTGACATTTCTACAGAACATGTCCCACTCTGGCCATTTGGAAAGGTGGCAACCCTATAGGACCTGTATGTAGAGACGTCAGACTTTGCAGGCAACACACCCACACCTAGTAGAAAGGGGAGTACTTCACTGTTTTGCCTAAATAAAAGGTTACTCTTGTAGCATTATAGTTGCTTATACTGTTATCTATAACATTTAGGTGTTTCAGAGGAACATAATTGTTTTATACTACTACTACAGACAGTATAGGTAGTCTTTGCCGTAAATCACAGGACATTTGCCTTAATTACAGTTATTATGCAGGACACAACTACCCAAAGGGGAGTGTGCCTCGCAAAGGTGGACAGGTGATAACCCCAAACCTATTCTATCAATGTTCTAAGGTAGTTGGCGGAACATGCACTTTCTCTCACTATCAGACCTCTCATACGAATGGGGAAGAATGAACACTGAATCAGGGACACTGCATAACGACCTTGAGGACACATTTAGAAGGTTGGTGCTATTAACCTGACACATTGATGGACACAGTGCACATATGTATTCATACTCATTGTCTGAGGTACATGCTGTTTATGACTCTTACATGTTGTCATTATTCATTACGTGTATTCCGCCACCTTTCCTCCTAATATCACTAGTTCTAGGAGGGTTTAGTTGGGAGTGTGTTAGATTCTGATTCGTAATCACGGACGTCCCTGGTAATTGGGGACAGTTCAATGATATGGTCCCTATGTGTTCCCCCAATGGTTTACGGACTGTCCAGTAGATGTGCTCTTACGGTTTGGGAGGTATGGGCGTCTGCTATACCTACATCGGAATATTACTTACACCCACGGGGCGATCCTAATACGTATCTGCCAGCCAACACCTGCACGCCTAGCCCCATAATCGCATACCCATAGTTCCCCCACCTGCCACTACTCTACAGCACTCATCCTTACTGTGGGCGCAGGTAGATGCAGGTGATATATGAACACACCCCTACACACTGCCCACTCTCCCCGTGTCGGGACACATCTCGTACGTTGTGTCAACCCATGTGTTATCAGGCATGCACAACCTACTGTTCCGTGTACAGCTACAACCTGGTCCTAATTGTGTTCCCCCATTGGTTGGAAGTACCACATTTTTGGTGTCCCACAAGGGACGTCGCTGTCCATGTTTAAAGTGTAGACCTTGTAGATCTCTCCCACTGGTAATTTCCTGTCGGTGGTCTGGGAAGCAGTGTTGTATTTACCTCTATTGCATGGCTGAATGTCTCATCGGCCTAGCTTGGTGGGGGGGGGGGGGTTGGGATAGATATTTGATGAGTGGACCTCCCACCGACATATGCTCGGTCTAAGCATGCTACCCGTAACTGAACCTAGGTATATACATGTGTATATTTACTGTAACATATATGTATGTATATATATATTTACATTAATATATACAGACATATCTGCATATGTATTCATACATGTATATTCATATCTTGCTGTCATATATATATATATATATATATATTTATTTGTGTGTATGTGTATATATATATATATATATATATATATATATATATATATATATATATATGTACATCAGTGTGTCAATACATTCCCCGCTCATACGCACTTACACATGCGTAATGGTGTTTATAAGCTTCACCAGCATACTAGTGCCTTATTCATTATGACACCGACACACTCCAGTTATCTTGTAAACGGTATGTAGCATGTTATACAGCAGGCAGATGTCGCTATATGTTCATGTACGGATTACCAATGGTAATTGGAATGTGATAGTGTGATTCGACCCATCCCTCTTCTGTACAGCCTATTATTCCATCTACTGTTGATGTTTGTATGGGCACATTCCTATTATTTATGTCAACAAATGGAATGCATGTGTTACAGAATTGTACTTCAACATATATTGTTGTCTGCATGTGAGTATGCATATATACCTATTACGACCTAGCTGACCTCCACAGGGCGGTCCATTAGAACCGGCCCATCCAACCCTGGCATCCAACCCTGGCACGCCTGGATCCATAATTGCATACCCATAGTTCCTCCAACCCACCCGTGTTAAATCTACATGCGTAGCATCCATTATCCACTTGTTATCGCAGCCATGACACACCTTTACACATTTCCCTTTCCAGAGCTTTTGGAGCCCTACGTACATTCTGTCCCACCTCGTGTATTCACAGGGTCTCCCGCCATGTATATTCGCACATACGTGCCTTTCCTGGGATTATGGAATACGGCCATTTGCGCTTTCCAATTTTTGGAGGTCCAAGCATGGGACTACATTCCGTCTGTGTGTAAAGTAGACCTAACATTTCAACGATGTTACTCCTACTGGTAAAACCCTGCCTGTGGTGTGAGTAGCTGCGTTCTGCTCACTCCTAGGCAGCTTTTTATGACTTACGCTGAAAGCACTTTATAATACCAACATTGCTCTTGATTCACTTCACATCCATTGTGTATGCTTTACTGTTACAACATCCATTCTTTATATATATATATATATGTATATATATATATATATATATATATATATATATATATATATATATATATATATATATATATATATATAATATATTTCTCATGTATGTAGATGTATATATGTATATCTGTACACGTGTGTGTGTGTATATATATATATATATATATATATATATATATATATATATATATATATATATATATATATATATATATATATATATATATATATATATATATATATATATATATATATATATATATATATATATATATATATGTATATATATATATATATATATATATATATATATATGTGTGTGTGTGTGTGTGTGTATATATATATATATATATATGTATATGTATATATATATATATATATATATATATATATGTGTGTGTGTGTGTGTGTGTGTGTGTATATTACATATGTACATACAAACATACATTTCCTATGCTGGGAGCTGCTTACACCCGCGCAGGCGCACTCGCCTATGCTTACTGTGCATTACATATGTTTATTGCCACTTATTTGTGCCTTATACATTATGACAATACCACTTTGATTGAAATGATCTGGTTAATAGTCCCATGTGATGCACACGTTCACCTTTACATGTTTAAATGTCGGCTTTACAGCAGAGCAACATTCATTCCACAAGGAAAATGATATGTGCTTTTGTCGACCTTGAACCGTGAATGCCTTTTCATTAGGTGGATGCTCTAACCACTACACTGTTGGTGTTCTGCCTCATTTATATGTATACCCATGGTGCATAGTTACCCGAACGCAAGCTTCATCACTTCACTTACACAGCAGGCATCCATTTACCTGTTGAGAAAAATGCACTACTACACATGCGCCATTCTCTATTCCCTACTGCTCTGGACTTGTGCCGCATGTTGACTCACTCCAAGGATATTCAGACCTCCAAAGCCTATAGTTCTGGCACATACGTGGGTTTGATTGTCAGGGTGTTCATATGATCTTCCGAGTTTAGGCTTGTCCGACTGTGGACCGGGACTTCCCTTACCTAGTTGAAAGTCAGACTTAGCAAGGGGAGATCGTTCGTTCCACTTTTGGCATCCTACCTGTGGTTGGGGATGCAGAGGTGTGCTCACCTATGGCCATCCTGATATATAACAGCACTAACTATTATGGGGATTTCCTATATTGTGACTATGTTCATTCGTCATATCTACATATATTTATCTGTGTGTATATATATATATATATATATATCGGTCTGTACATACACATGCATATACACCAACATGCTCATTTACATTTTCCATATCATCGCCACTTACCATCGCGCATACACGCTTGCATACCCGCTTATGTCTTGGGCTGCCACCTTTTCATATGGCCAAAGCGGGGCATTTTTGGGACACACATCAGATTTTACAGGTCGACACATACCCACGGTCAGTACAAAGGTTAGAACTTTACTTATTTGCCTACATGAAAGCTTATTCATGTAGCGGTTTAGTTGCTTAATCTGTTTCTTGTAACTTTAAGTATTTTACATAAATAACTGTTTTATGCAACTGTTACATGAAATATGGGACATATTTCCTACAATCACAGGACATTTGCCATTGTATTATATTTGGTCTGGACACAACTGTCCAAAAGGGACTGTCCCTCGCAAGGTGGGGCAGGTGGTAACCCTACTTACGTCTGCTTTAAAGTGCCTTAAGCACCCTATATCCGACTGCCACTATGCGAATGTATAAGGTATATATTCCCGATAATGCACGTGGGGAGACGTGCATCACGGTCAGATGTTTAATCCTGGGTCGTAGGTTCTGCAGGACCTCCTGGAGGCTGAGCAGTCTTGTGGACAACTACTGCTCATACAGCTTGTGTCCAGATGTATGCAGGACTGGACATCGTGTTGTGACACCAAGTCTAATGTTTAGAACAGATACATATCCCATGAGGGATATCCAAAAATTATGGGGACTGATGACCTTCTTTGCTTTGCGGCTGTAAGGTAGGGTTATACATGCAAGGGATACATAGTTTGCCATCCTGAGACTGCCTAGAGTGAGACTGCCTACTAGATATGGGTAGGGGGTCACTATGTGCAGATATGGCCGCGCCTATCTAGCAGCCCGAGTATGGCTGGTTTTGGTGGACGTTCAGGAAGGAGGGGGTGGTGTGCTGTGAAGGGAATGATGGGTATTCAGTTATGTATCCAGGTGTGTTGGGGCTGAATGGCTCAGTTCAGGCCAGACCATTATGTGGGTATGTGCCAGTAACGTTTCTGTACATGTGTATTGCCCATTTTAATGTTCACATGTTTGTGGGATTGTATTGCGAATGTGTATATTTGTTCTTTGGTTATCTTCATGATTCACCCACTGCTCCCTCGTAGACCTCCAGTTCACCTATTGTGCATCCAACCCAGTCTCCCCTTGATGAATTATTACATTACCCATCACCCCCCACCCCCATATTCCACGGACAACATTCATCCCTTATCTAGTTGATGGCCCATGGCACAGTCAACAGAACACATTGCGTACACTACATATCTCTGGGACCAATATGGTTGTGAGGTCTACACTAACATTTCAGATCATCCACATGCTGTACTTCACGCACATAGGTACACGCAAATACTTACCTTTCATGACATGGTAGGTAGACCCGGGTAATACCCATTCATCTATGGGCTGTCCTGACAAGGACGACTTGGACCGCGAATGGGCAGATATTGGGCGAATGCTCTGACCATTGGTAGGGTTGCCACCTTTTCATATGACCTGGATGGGACATTTTCGTGGCACACATCTGAGTTTACAGGCCAACACATACCCACAGTCATTACAAAGGATAGTACTTTAGTTTTATGCCTACATGTAATCTTTTATTGTTGTAGTGGTGTAGTTGCTTATTCTGTTTTGTTTACTTGCTTATTTTGTTTCTTGTAACATGTAGGTATTTTATATATGGACATACGTACTGTATGGGACTATTACATAACGTATGGGACATAATTATGTCCTACTATCGCGGGACATTTCACATTTATTATGGTTTTGGTATGGACACACCTGCCTAGAGCGGGACTGTCCCTCACAATGTAGGACAGGTGGTAACCCAAACCATTGAGCTAGGCTTGGCAATTGGCAGTGCACTAACACGATGCGTTTCGCTTCCACTTGGTATAACTAGCAACACTACAATGGAATACGGGCACGGGGTTTTGAATATCTTTGTTTGAGGGACAGGGACTCAATATTCAGCTACGTGCCTTTGTGTTTACTTCTTATTGTGGTGTTCGCAATGATGTCTTGTATGCTTTGCATACATTTCAGTATCCACGGACACTGACAGGAGTGATTACTATTAGAGGCAGGCTGTACTAGTCAGCATTTTAGGTTGCATGTATGCAGCCAATATGTTCACGCCTCTGTGCAGCGCTTGGACACACCCCCTGCACTTGCACACGTTTCCAATGCTCGTGACCGTTACTGCAGCGCACCTTCATTAATATCCATGTGGTGGGTGCTGCACCATCTCTATGCCGTACAGTCAGCGCAAGGCTAGTGCTGTCCTTGCGCCGAGCTTCATGAATCCCGGGGTATGTCTCAGAGAGAGACTAAAAGCATTTTGATATTGGATATCTAACCCAGCACAGCTTATGCTCTTTATTTATGTATGTAGGATTGTAGCACTATGTTTTCTCTTGAGATTAGCTAAAGATTAGAAAGTTAGATTAAGTATTTTTCTGTGTAATCAGATCTTTCCTACGATATTATTTTATGTTTCTGTGTGATCTCTGAACTCTTAGATATCTCTGGTTTGTAGAAGTTTTGTCTTGTGCTTTAATTATTTATTATTAAATATTTTTAAAACCTTCTACCTGTGGCTGATTTATGTAGAGAGAAAGTATGCTTTAGAGTACATTATATATTTATAGAGTTTATTGTAATAAGGCAGTCCAATAAGCCTTGAGACTGATTAGTCATACTACCATTGGATAATAATATTGCACAGTAATAATTGAACACCCTTTTAAGGGCCTATTAGTAGCTGATATTATTAACTGGGTGGTGGCAGTAATTACTACTGTATAGTCTGGGTAAAGGGCACATCTGGAGAATCTGTGTCAGCCTTTCCCAGGAGAGTCTGAGAAGTTGTATAAATACTTATCTCAAAGTGTGTGTGTGTTGTGTCAGCTACTTTACAGGGGCACGAAGCACTGGTTGGACAGAGAGGGGATTGGAGGTTTTAGCTTTCCCAGTTCGGCTGACCCTATAGCTGTGCCAGTGGGGAGTCTTATTGGGGGACCTGGTGAGTAAGGGAGCAACCAGCCCCAGAATGACTGTGATCTCTGTGTGCACTTAAGGGAAATTGTACTTTACTGTGTGTATTAGTTATCCTTTTCTCTTCTAGGAGACGACCTCCCTGGTGTTAGTGGTGGGGATTGAGGCTCCTTGATTGCTGGGCCAGGGCACGGTCATCACAGACATGAACACTTATTAATCATGGTTTCAAATCGAAATGGCATATATGAAGCTGGATCTGAGGTCTCTTTACAATCTTTATATATTACAGCCATCACAATTTCTTCCAGAATGTTGATGCTTCTCCTCCTTTTGAAATGCTGTTAAACAAAATCTTCCTAATCTTTATCAATTTCTTCTTTTTGGCTTCAAAATGTCCACAGGAATATCATCTGTTCTTAGAGACATTTCTGTTGATCGGTTGTACATCACCATTTTTATCTCATTTCCACATATCCTAACTTTTAGCAATTGAGCCTCTCTGGCATATTTAATTCTCCCATAAACATTTTCATTGTAACTTTTCTAAATTTCCAAATTTCTGTTCTTTTTATAGATTTTCATAAAATTTCTGAAATATTTCTAATACCTCTACAGGATCTGTGGTTATTTTCCTTGTTAAGGGCTCCCTAAGCTTGGAAACTACCCTTTCTACTTTCTGTTGCCTGAGCCACTGTGCTAAAAGCTTTTGTGCTCTGAAGTTATTATCGAAAAACAGTTGCTTAACAGCAGCCTTTCTAAATTCATGCACATTATCTTATTTTCTCTTTTGCACTCTGCAATAGTGCCTCTACTTGTTCTGTGATATTCCCGCTATTCTATAGTTCTTTAATCTTTGTCAGTCCCTCTAAATAATTCTTGTTACCTTTTAACGGTATCTCTCCCACTTCATAGCTATATATTCTAAATAATTTTCCATCTTCCCTAATAACTCCCAGATAATTTCCACTAGCCATTCTTTCAATTCTTCTCTAACAGGTAAGTGAGGAAGTGCCAGCGCCTTATTTTTATTTCATTACCTTGCATTTTTATTTTAGTTATTATTAGTACAAGATCTAAAAGAGTTATTGGATGCATATCAAAAGTTTCAATTAAATGCATGTGTTCCTGTGAAATATAATTTCTGTTTTGCCTAGCCCAGTTTTTGTACCGTGGGGAATTGTATATAAATTCTCCCCAAACTTCTACTTCTAAATTGACATAATCCCTACCAAATATTTTCTTAACTGTCTCTAAACATCTATCCTCTTTTGTTATATTTTACCTTCTAGCCCCCACAATACACGCTCACTGTTGCAAATCATATTCCAGTCCCCCACCTGTAAGTAATATTGCCTGCTAAAAGCTAATTATTTCTGCCAGAATTTTCTTAAGCTCCATTGTAGCAGTTTTAGGTGGGATGTAAATACATGACAGTGTAATCCTCCTCCCTTGCAAGTAGCTACTTACTACAACAAATCTATTATTATTTATTTATTGACATTTGATTACAGGGAAAGTCCAACTGGGTAGGAGCCCATTTTCATTGGAAGCCCAAGGAAGAAAGCTCTAAAGTATTACAAAACAATGTAAGAACATTCATTTTACAGTCTTTAAAAGTATTACAAAAAACAAATAAAGGTTAAATAATTATAACAAATTAGACTTAATATTTAAACATAGGTTAAGAATAGATACAATTTATACGACAATGATTTAATAGAGAAATTTTAGCCAGTTTACAAAGAAATTAAAGTCAAGTTAGTTTAATACGGTGACATCCCTTTTCTGGGCAAGTAATCAAGGTGCCTGAATCCTCACCACAGACAGAGAGGGGTGTTCAGTTGGAGCAAAAGTGGATATGCCCAGTATTTCCAGATGCAGCTCTCAGCATCAAGTACAATTTCCCTTAAGAGGCCACAGGGGAACACACTCTGTCTGGGGGCTGGTTTTCCCTCTCTCTCTCTCCAGATCCGTAGTAAGACTCCCCACTGGCATAGGTATGGAATTAAGTCCTCAGCCGAGTGTCCAAGCCAAGGACTCCCCACTGGCACAGCTTTGGAGTTAAATCCTCAGCCGAAGGTCCAAGCCAAGTCGTTCACTCTGTGAAACCAGTGCTTTGTGTCCCTCCTCCAAGCAGCTGACACACACATACACACACACACACACACACACACACACACACACACACACACCTGGGAAAGGCTGACACAGATATGCTGCCTTCTGCCCAGACTATAAGGTAGTTAAGCTGCCACCAGACATTCCAAAGCCAGCTACTGTAAGGCTCTTACAAGGGTGCCCAGTTATACTGAATGAAATTAATATTTATACAAAGGATAGTGTTTGGCTAGTGCAGTAAGGCTTTTGGGAGTGGCCGCAGTGTGTCACCAAAAAAATATAGTACTCTAAAGAGTTAAAATATTTTCTAAAAGACCAGCCACAATGAAAAGTTTAAATATATTTAATAATAAATAATGAAAGAAAATGAAAATACTAAATTTCTCTTTACACTAAACACCAGCGTTTTAGCCACAGGAAATATTAAAATAACACAGATGAATAGATTCACACAGATGCAGAAAAACAGTACTTAACTTATATCACTATATTTTCCTGACTGATCTAAAGAATTACTATTCTCTGGTTCAGTTGCTAGAGCAAGGCAAGATGAAGTAGGTGATGGGTCCTTCTTTATCAAGTTTCAAAAACAGAGTGCTCTGAGACTTCAGTCTCACCTAGTATTAAAATATAATTTTAGTGATGGATTACAGCATGACATCACATGCATCTGGTCATCTGACATCTGGTTCCCATGCTACCCCCTTGGCTAGTCGCTGCCAGAATTTAGCACATATGTGTTAGTAATACAGACACATACAGCTTGCAGCTTCTGGAAGTCATAAAACAATTTCAAACCTCCACCCTTCTAGAGTAGCAATTAGTTCACCCCAAAGACAATACAGAAAGCTTCCTAGTACATACTTTTTGTTTCTGTCTGCAATGAGAACTGTAAGGTATAATCCTTATGGCCTAAGCCAGATAATTTATTTCAAACTATTTTCAAAGTTTGCTGGACTGAGATTAACCCCGTCTTTCCCAGTATCCTTTGTTACAATATATGCATTTCAGTAGTTACAATAGTATATGTATAGTTCATAGGTTCATAGGTAGGTACTAGGCTTTTGGCCCTGGGGCCTATACAAGCCCAGCCAAAAAGGTACCCTGGCTTTTGCCACCCAAGAAAATTATTTTCCTTTGACACTGTCGAGCAGAGCCACAGAGGTGATCCCCGGGGTGAATTTCATATTTCCCATCCAATCATCAAGATTTTTCTTGAAGAGTGCTAATGAGGAGCTTTGTTTGATATAGATAGGTAGTTTATTCCAGAGTATGGGAAGTCTCTGGGACAGGAATCTATCCCTCCGGCATGTTCTGTTTATTGTGGTGACAAGGTTTAGGTCCCTAGAGCATGTAGCTCAGAGGGATTAGGATTTCTTTAAGTGGAGCATGTCCAACAGCTCTGGGTTTGACATAGCTTTGTATGTTAGGCAGAGATCACCTCTGAGTAGGCGATATGCGACGGAGTAAAGCTGGAGGTTTTTGAGACTGCCTGCATAGGGCATCTGTTTGAGGCTGGTAATCCTCTTTGTGAGGTATTTCTGCGGCCTTTCCAGTTGTAGATGTCTTGTGAGGTACATACCAAAAGGGGCATTGCACTCTACAATGGGTCTAATGAATGATTAGTAGAGGGGAACAACGACCTCTTTTTTTCTGGATGAGAAACCTTTTGTGATGAGGTGTGCCATGTAGAAGGATTTCCTGACTACTGTGGCGATGTGATTATCAAAGAAGAGACTACTGTCCACCTGTGTCCCAAGGTCTCTTATCACACTTTCGGTGTTAAGTATACTACCGCCTATGTTGTAGTTCATGGGTACAGAGTTTTTACCAAAGGGGATGACAGTGCACTTTTGGCATTGAGCTTGAGGCCATGGCTTTGACACCAGGCATCTGTCTCAGTGAGGCCCTTTTGTAGGATGTCCACATCATTAGGAGTTTTGATTATGGCTCCTAGTTTGCAGTCATCTGCGAACTTCATTAGCCAAAGACCTTCTGTGTTAGCCTGTACTTCAGAGAAGTAGATACCAAAAAGGAGAGGACCCAGGACTGAACCCTGTGGTACTCCAATTGTCACTGGTCTGAAGTCAGATTTGGAGTCTGCTACTTTCACAGTATGGGTTCTGTCAGTGAGCCAATTTCTTGTGACATAGGGATTTATACCTAGTTTAGTGAGTCTATCTATAATTCCATAGTTGGGGATGGTGTCAAAAGCCTTGGCAAGATCTAGATAGGCTGTGTGAACCACCTTACCCTTGTCAACGGCTTTGGTGACTGCTTCAAAGAAGTCTATCAGATTTAGGAGACATGATCTGCCTTTTACAAACCCGAACTGGGTGTGGTCCAGAGTTTGGAGATTACCAATGTCTTTGTTTATAAGTTCCATGATAATACGTTCCATGGCCTTGCAGACCAGGCTCGATAGGCTAATGGGGCGGTAGTTCCCGGGGTCCGTGGTGGTTCTCCCCTTGTGGAGTGGGATAACCATTGCTGTGTGCCATTCAGCAGGCACAAAGCCTGAGGTGAGGCTATGATTGAACGTGGTACTTAGGTGGGGTGCCAGTTGGTTCTATAGTTCGTGTAGAATGCAGCCTGGGATGTTGTCTGGTCCCATGGATGCTGTGTTCTTGGCTTTGGAGAGTGTGGTTTTTACCTGTGCAGCTGTGATTACAGGAACTTTGCATTCTTCCGGTATAGAAATGGGCTCTTTAGGGGGTGAGTGGGGGGTAAAGTTAGCACTGAACCTATCTGCCAGGATGTTGGCCATATCAGTTGGGTCTGTATATTTAGTGCCATTGTGCTGTAACTCAAAGCAGATCTGAGTGTTGCCATTGAGATCTTTGACATAGCTATAGAATGCTTTGTGGTTGTCTTTAGAATCAGTGGTGATTTTGTTTTCGTAACTAGCTTTGGAGGAGGTTATCAGGGATCGCAGCTTCTTACTGAGGCTGACCAGGGAGCTCCTTCACTCATGGGATTTTAATCTCTTTTGCAACAGTTTCTTCCTTCTGTTGTACAGTTTGTTTATGGCAGGGGACCACCAGATTGGCTTTCTTTTTTTGAAGGATAGCGTCTTGGTTCTGTTTGGGATAGCACAATCCATGCACTCATGTAAGTGCTTATAAAGTGCAATTGTGTAGGATTCAGTAGTCGTAAGTGTATTGTCCATCTGCATGGGTGTCATGAAGTTCACCACTTCTTTCTTAAGAAGCATGAAGTTGGCTTTGGAGGAATTTTTTACCATGGTTTTCTTAATGGGGGGTGGGGGCAGGATGTGGATATCTAGGGTAATTAGCTTATGGTCGGATCGGACCAATGAGGCATTGACTTCAGGTGTGGAACACCAGTCACTCATGTTGGTAATGACTAGATCTAGGATATTGTTGCCCCTGGTGGGGGTGTGGATAAGTTGATCCAGGGCATTGGAGTTTATGAATTCCAGAAAGCGTTGAGCAAAGGAGTTGGTACATGAGTAGTTTTCCCAGTTAATGGTGAAGTAGTCGAAATCGCCCATTATTAGGGTGTTTGGTTGAACCCTAATATTTTCCAGTACATCAAGAAAAGAGGAGTGGGAATCCTGGGGCATGGTGGGTGGTCTGTAGCAAGCTACAGTTTGGATTGCAGTTTTGCCCAGAGTTAGTTGCACTTGGATAACTTTGGCTGCATTATGCTGAGCAACTAGCCTGGAGGTGTGAATATGGACACCCCTCCACCTTTGGTGTTCTGGTCCAGGTTACATGGCCGAAAAGTGTGGTATGAGTTATAGCCTGGTAGTGCAAGGGTGCTCTCTGGAGCCTTGAACCAGGTCTCAGTCACTGCACAGATATCGATGTTCTCCATTTTAAGGAGTGCCTCGAGTGAGTGCATTTTGAGATTTAGATTTCTAGCATTGAGTAGCATCACCCTCAGTTTTTGCTTGCCTGTTCCTGTTACAGTGGCGAAATTATCATTTGAACCTTGCCTAAAAAAGGCACTATAGGGGCGGCAAGAAACTTAGCCAGTATCCGGAATCCCAGGGGTGACGTGCAGGCCATCTCTGGCAAGCATCGTGGTCTGTCGACCATGTCATCATAGGCAGACGGATACTGGATCCCTTTAGAATGGCACCAGAAGCTTAGCCAATTATTGAAGTCAGTCATTTTGTCCTTGTACTGTGGCATCATTCTGGGTGATGGCGGAATGCTACTCAGGGCTAGGGTCATACCTGCCTGGGCTACAAGATCGGAGAGTTCTTCCATGTCTCTTTTCATGTAGTCCAGGGAGGTATGTCTCAGGTTGTTCACACCAACATGGACAATGACAGAGTCATATTTGTACTTGTTGTGGGGTGACCTGAGTGCATGGGTTATGTGGCGGATCCTGGCACCCGACAGGCAGCTGACAGTAACCTTCTCCTTGTTTAGCCTGGTGAGTGGGACATCATTGTGCCTGACTATAGAGTCACCTATGACTAGTGTATTGGGTACGTTGTTTTGCCTTATTGGCTGTGGTTGAGTGGCACACAGAGTCAGCGGGCTATGTGCCATTTGTGTTGTGTTGGGGGATGGAAGTTGCTTGCATTTCTGCTTTGGAGGTCTCTGTTGCTTAGACTGATTATTATTGAGAGCCTCCGCAAATGTTTTTGTGTTTCTTTTTGTGGATTTTGGTGGTGTAGATTTAGTGAGACTATGTGATGAGTGTGGTGTGGAGCATGTGTTTACCTTCTCCTCTTGACTTTCAAGTTCAGTCTTGATTAGAGAGAGCCTTACCTCCAGTTTGGCTAGATAAGTGCATCTCTCACAGGTTGTAGTGTTGGGTGGTAGGAGGAGAGGGTTGTCTGTGTACATGAGGCAATTTCTACATTGCCCCAAGATGCCCAGATTCATCAGATAGAAAGGAGAGAACACTGGGAGCTGACCCTTGGACATGCCTGAATAAAAAACTGTTTTCCTGTAGATAAGTGAGGAAAGTGAGTACAAGAGCTGTTTTTCTCTAAGCAAGTGAGGAAAGTAAGTACCAAAACTGTTTTCCTCTAGGTAATGAGGAAGGTTGAGTGCTGTAGTAATTAGTAGGTTATTTAGTGCTTACAACAAGTTCTGAACAAGTGCTGATCACGAATAAGCAAATTCAAGTGCTAAAACTAAGAATCTGTATCTGGACTAAATTAGTTACAGGAAAGGGGGGAACAAGTGCAAATGCGGGCTTTTAAATCAGAAAGTTGAGAGAGGTGGAAAAACTGCCCAAATGGCCAATAACTACAATTTCTGGGCCAGAACCACTCATTATGTGGTAAATATGTTACCTAGTGCTTACCACTCCCACTGATAAGCTAGAAGGCTTCCTTCCAACACAGAAAGCTTGGGGGGGGGGCTCATAAACTTACATGCAGTCCTGGATACAGCAAATCTGAATCTGGACTATACTAGTTACAGGAAAGGTATTTTATATATATATATATATATATATATATATGCGTGTATATATATATATATATATATATATATATATATATATATATATATATATATATATATGTGTGTGTATATATATATATATATATATATGTGTGTATATGTATATATATATATATATATATATATATACAGAAAAGTAGCTAAAACAGCAGTAAAACAATTCAAATGCAGTGCAAGCTAGCACACTTGAGTATGTAGCAATGTTAGACCAAACAGTTTAAAAAATGCAATTAAATTAAAAATAACTAAAAACAAGTGCAGAAGGAGTCTGTTAGGTAGAATGAGGTAAAGAGATGTTCTTCCTCTGTCCAGCAGGAGACACTGTGGATACATTTTTAACACAAGCAACTTTACAAATCAGTTTGATCTACAAATGACATGTAATTATATACAAAATTCCAGCTAGCTGTGCTGGCATATGTTACACATCCACTGCCCTACTTCTCCTGGCATAGCTGGCAATACCTCACACCATCACAAATGCAAATTAGCAATTGCAATAAGAAGTGAGAGAAAATCAGGGAAGAGAAATTGAGAGAGGTAAGGAAATAAGTGAGTGAGATGTGAGGTATAAATAGGTGTTTGTTCACATTTAGGGATATAGTTTATCCTGGTGTTGAGCAAGAACAGAGCCAGCCTTTCGCTAGGAAGTCTTTTAGAATGGTTTTGAAGGATGGGAGAGAACGTATTCACCTTATGGGTTGAGATAAGAAGTTCTAGGCCTTAGCAACACATTATGAGTACAGAAAATGCTCAGTAGATTTTATAGGTTTGTGGAAAGACAGGAGTATTTGGTCATTGGATCATAATAACCAACTAGGAACAAGTTGTGTAGAATGTTATTTAGTGCTGGATAAGCAGGTGGATTCTAGATAATTCTGTATGTGGTAAGAAGCTGTGTGTATATGTTAGTTGATGGGGTAGTTCTAACTAATTTAGGATTTTTAGTGCTATACAGTAGTGGGTTCTGGAAGAGGTGTTTGCTGCAAGTTTAGCAACTTTGTTATAGCATTGTTCTTCAAGTATTTATTTTTGTAATGCCTGAAGGTTAGTAAGGATGGGAGCATCATAAAGTAGTGTGGGGAGGAGATAAGTAGTGGCAAGTGTAGGTTTAGTTGCATCGGTGAGAATTTATTTAGAATTTATCTATAAAGCATCCCTTGTTTTTGATTAGTTTTTCTTATGCAGTTTTGTATATGCAGGTCAAGTTTAAGATTGTCATCCACTATCATCCCTAGTATTTTGCTACAAGTGAAGTCAGTGGTTGTATTATCAAGAGAGGGAGGTCTTGTATATTTTTTTTTTTCCATGAGAGAAGGATCTGCATAGGAAAAAAGTTAGTAGCTTTGTTTTTCAGGGGTGAGCATGAGTTGTGAATTACAAATCCATGTTTCAGTTGCTGTTAAAACTTCCTGAATAATTTTTTGGAGGTGTGCTACATTGTTAGACGTTCAAATGAGTGCGGAGTCATCTACGTACTGTATTAGGGAGGCTGGTTGTGTGGATGTTTGGAAGGTGTCAATGAGAATGTTAAAGAGGGGACCAAGGATAGAGCACTGTGGTACACCAGTGGTGACTGGGAGGCATGGAGAGAGAGAGTGGAGTGCAATTTTAATAACTAATACCTTTTGGATAGGTAGCTTTTGAGCCATAGAAGAGTGAGCTCAGCGAGACCTAATGAGAATATTTGAAGTAGAAGTTTGTAACAAAATTCTAGAAATAAGGAGGAGACTAGTTTGCCATTATCTCTAGCTTTATTGACAATATCTACATAGGTTAGAAGTGCAGTGTTAGTACTGTTGGAAGGACAGAAGCCATCTTGTGTGGGGGACAGGAGTTCTTTCTGCAGGAGATAGTTTAGCAATTATTTTTGAATGCGTTTTTCAACTATTTTAGAAGGAGGGTAAGATTGCTATAGGTCTAAAGTTAGTAATGTCTGTTGAATTTCTTCCTTTGTATAGAGAAATAATGTATAACTTTTTCCAGAGAGATGGAATGTTGGCATCCTGGATTGACTTATTTAAGAGGGCTGAGACAGGGTAGGAAATGCTCTTCGCTGTTATTTTAATATATTTGCTTGGAAGGTCATCAGCTGAAGTATAGCATGCTTTGAGTTTGATTGAGTAGTTTTATACAGGATTGAACACAGGTTTGAAATTGAATGTGGTGATATATGACTGCTGGGCAGGGTTAGTTTAGATGTTGGGGAATCCTTGTTTATAGACGCTATACTGTCTACGAAATAAGATTTTAATTGTCTTGCAGTTTTGAGTGATAAGTTATTGGGAGAGTGGTTAGGGTTCAATTTATGGCCAGTATGCAAAATTTCTTTAATGGCTGTTCAAAATTTGTTTAGGATTATACAGCAGAAAACCGCAATGGTAGACTAAACCACGACTTGTATCACCATTCAGTAAAATAAAATCACATTTATTTTCAAATAGGTAAGCGCTTTCACCACAAAATGTGGCTTAATCAGACCATTTACAAGTAAAAGTGCATAAACTGCCAAACATTTCCATTTATACATAACACCTCCCCCTAATTAAATTCAAATGTTTGTTGTAGAAAATCAATTCAGTACAAAACGCCCCCTAGTTGCTTGACATCATAAACAGATTAAAACAGCAACAAATTAACTATTAGTTGCTCGTACATAAATAAAATCCACATTGTAATACTCAGAATTCATCACATAATAAAATTGTATGCACAATCCACTTTAAAATATATGCATATCTCATCCTTAGCAGCATAAACTATATTGTGCATCTATAGATCAACTAGCTATCTAGTTGCTTTTGTTATATATATAGAGCGTCACACAATAATAAATTTATATAATCGTGACATAACATTTCCTACATGGTATAATTGATTATATGATCAAGCACTCGTTCGACTCCAGAACCCAAATCATTCAAGTCAGTACATCATTGCTTACACATTCATGGATCAAGTCATATTGCACACATTTAAATATCCCTCCAAGTCTATCCTGTGGTGTAGCTAGGTCCTTTCAAATGAAAGATATAATACCATCAAACATGAACCATACTCTATCTTTGTTGAAAGGTAGGTGAGACCAGTCTTGAATGAAGTAGAAGTTGTGCTAAAAGTTTCAAAAAATTTCTTGGAAAGCCTGTTTACATTCAGTCAGGTATCAAATAATAGTGAGAACATGTATTTATTAACACTTGATGTGGCATCCTTATTCACCTCAATTCCGAATGAGGAAGGCCTACACCTATTAAGAAACTTTCTTACAATGAAAAGTGGATATTATAAAATGTTGATAGATACTACATGTATGTTTATGGATATAGTGCTTAAGAACAATGTATTCGTCTTTGATGGTACATACTATCTCCAACGAGAAGGTTCAGCTATGGGCACTTGTGCCAGTAGCTACGCCAATGCAGTTATGGCACAGTGGGAGATGGAATATATGTTTCCACTCGAGCTGTACAAGAAATATGTGAGTTTCTATTGTCGTTTTGTGGATGATATTTTTCTTGTATGGGTAGGTCCCCTCTCACTACTTATAAATTTTGTAGAAGTAATAGAAAATACAACAAACTTTTTGAAGTTTGAACTGAAATATTCTACAAAGGGGATAGCATTCCTATATGTTTTTGTTTCAATAAATGTACAAGGGTAGTTTGAGACTAGGATATATCACAAAGACTGTTATACTAACACACTTTTGCACAGGTCTAGCATGCACCCAAGGAAAACATTTAAGAATATAGTGAAAGGACAGAGGATGCGTGTATCACATTTGAGTAATCAGGACAATGTGTTTACTGAAGGTCTTGTTCAACTAGAGACAATTTTATATAAAAGGGGATACCAAGATACAGAAGTAGTACCAGTTTTACAAAAAGTTAGAACAATGAGAGACAGTAGAGCTAAACCTTATTTTTCTAAAAGTCCCAATATAGCTTTACAAGTGGAGAATGTAACAGCAATGCATAATAAAGTGAATTTGGTTAAAGTCACGATACCATGCACCAGTGACATTAATGGAGTTAATGTGTTCTTTTAACATTGGCCACTGTTAATGACTGATAATAAAATTAAAGCAGTGGTGGGGGAAGAACCCAACTCCTGCTTTAAGAATAGAAGAAAAATCTTAAAAGGATGCTGTGTTATCCGAAAGAAATAATAAATACATTTGGTTTGACAGTGACAGGAACTAGGAAGTGCGGTCACTGCAACATGTACCAATTTATTAAACAAACTAATCAGTTTGTACATCCTGAAACACAAGTAGTATATAAAGTGTATAACCTGATGGATTGTAATAGTAGGAATATAATATACTTGGCACAACGTGACTGCTGCATAAGATTCTATGTGGGCAAAACTAATAGAACACTCAAGGAGCGTATGAGGGAACATACCAGTAGTATAAAGAATTAGGGACTCCATTAGTGCACTGTCCATATATAATGAAATGAGTATTGTAAACCATAATTTCAAATTTATAGGCCTAGAACAAGTTAGTCCTGGAAATAGGATGGGGAATATTATAAATCTTACAGAAAAGAGTGAACTTAGATGAATTTTAAAACTTAGAGCTGAAAAAGGGCTGAGCCTTAATGGTAAGATATCTATGAGGAGTGTATTGGAAGCGAGGGGGTTACCTCACAAATAGTGATGTAGACATATACATTAAGTAGTATAGGATGAATACTATACATTTACTTTCTAAACTACAGTATACTAGCATGAAATTGGTCCTACATTTTAGCTATACCAAGGAATATTTAGTAATATGTGTAACAGTGTGTATATAAGTGAATATGTTTATGCAACTATATGGTCAGTTTTATATGAATATGCACGCAAGAGGAATTAATGTTAAGGCTATTTCATATAGCTTGGGCTAGAAGTGCACGTGTGTGTGTGTGTATATATATATATATATATATATATATATATATATATATATATATATATATATAAATACATTTTACTATATCTGGCTATATACAATGACACGCACTCTATAGTTTATATATAATAACATGTGCCGTGGTATCGATCATGATACCATATATATTTATAACATGTCCTACAACTTAGTATATGTAGCTCAAATGATAAATGATTTTTTGGCTAGCTATAAATATTTCCATATGAAGTGCAGTTTAGTTTTTAGAGTTGCATTTATTGTCTATGATCTATAATTCTTTACTACTATTTATATAAGTAACTGTTAGATGAAATTAGTTTGAAGATGTAGATTGATGCCAATATTAGTAGCAATTTGATGGATGTAATAATAATATACTAATATGGGCATATTATGAAGAGTTGTACTGATTCTCTATAATAACATATATGCCGGATATATAATGGAACTGCTCATGTTTGTGAAAAGATTTTTTGAAGTATATATATATATATATATATATATATATACATATATATACATATATATATATATATATATATATATATATATATATATATATATACATACATATATATATATATATATATATATATATATATATACACACACACACACACACACACACACACACACACACACACACATGAGGACTTAGTATTGGCATGGCGTGATGACATCATGATTAGGAGTGCCTCTGCAAAGTAAATAGTAGAGTGAGTGCTTAACAGCATTCACGCTAAAAAAGGAGGTTTATTTCAAAAGTAAACCGGATAAGTGCATATTTAACTGCATTTTGGAACCTGGAATGGATATATAGACAAATAGGCTTGTCATTTATCTGTTTAAGAAGGTACAGTAAACTGTTTATTTGAACGACGCAAAATAGAAATCACTTCTTGATTGATATTTGACAGCATACAAGGGTTGTAAGCTGAACGATTATGTTATCACGTTTGATGGTATTATATCTTTTATTTGAAACGACCTAGCTACACCACAGGATAGACTTGGAGGGATATTTAAATGTGTGCAATATGACTTGATCTATGAATGTGTAAGTAATGATGTACTGACTTGAATGATTTGGGTTCTGGAGTCGAGCGAGTGCTTGATCATATAATCAGTTATACCAAGTAGGAAATGTTATGTCACGATGATATAAATTTATTATTGTGTGACGATCTATATATAACGAAAGCAACTAGATAGCTAGTCGATCTATAGATGCACAATATAATTTATGCTGCTAAAGATGAGATATGCATGTATTTTAAAGTTGATCGTGCATACAATTTTATTATGTGATGAATTCTGAGTATTATAATGTAGATTTTATTTATGTACGAGCAACTAATGGTTAATTTGTTGCTGTTTTAATCAATTTATGATGTCAAGCAACTAGGGGGCGTTTTGTGCTGAATTGATTTGCTACAACAAACATTTGAATTTAATTAGGGGGAGGTGTTATGTATAAATGGAAATGTTTGGCAGTTTATGCACTTTTACTTGTAAATGATCTGATGAAGTTACATTGTGGTGAAAGCACTTACCTACCTTTAAATAAATGTGATTTTATTTTACTGAATGGTGATACAAGTTGTGCTTCAGTTTACCGTTGCTGTTTTCTGCTGTTTTGCTTACATTTTACAACGGGGACTGTTTGCCTACTGGGGAACATTCTTTCTTGGATTTTTTAGGATTATGTTTACTATTATTCTGAAAGTTGTTCTAGTATAATTTGTTTTCATTAGTTTGCTTTTTAGTACGATTGCGAAGCATTCTGAATTTTTAGGATATTGTGGTGGTTTATATGTTTGCCTTTCTTTTCATGCTTTTTCTTTACCCTGCATTAGCATTCTACTCAGTTTGGATGTACAGATTGCATTATTTGTTTTTAGTCTTTTTTTCCTGGAGGTGCAGTATATTCAAGGAGGTTGTATTGAATTCATATACAGCATCATCTAAGGGGAGGATTTTTAAGAAGTTGCAGTTAATAGATGATAGGGTAGTAATGAACATTTCTGGGTTAAACTTGGAAAGGTTTTATGTTGTTTTATGAACATCGACAAAGAAGTAATCCACTGTGGAACAAAGGGTCTGTGGAAGTGACAAGAACACCAGAAAAACAAAATAAAATCCACAGAACCACCACGTCAAAGTAGAATAAAACGAGTAGTGTAATGTAAGGTTAGCACTTTCATGCTCTCCTAAGCACTTCTTCAGACCATTACAAGCTAAAACAGACTCCACATAAATACTAAAAAAAATCATCATTATCACATGACCAGTAATGCAGTACTTAAGCAAATTATTTCAATAAATTAATTATTAAAATAAGGTTCGTGCCTTTAAAATGGGCTTTAAAGGAACATGCCCATTCAACCCTGGATATACATCTGCCTGTAGTCTTACTATCCACCTTGTCTCTTTCTGTTCCACTGCATTATTAACATCCCCCAGTATGATGCTTTGTTCTACCCTACCCAATACCCTAAAACTAAAGGCATGAGTATCACCTTCCTTGTAAATATGCTTAGCTAAAGCATTCCTCAGATCTCGACTCCTTATTCTCTCCCTTAACATTCTCACTGTTTTCCTATATAAAAACATGAGCATAGCTGACAGCTAGCCAAATAATTCACATTGGTGCTATTGCAAGTAGCTTGACACTCAGTCTATGCTATTGATTTGTTACAGGATGCACAAACACTATTAGTATTTATAAACTGGCAAAAATTACAATTTCCACAAGGTGTAGTTCCTCTTACAGTCTGTGGATTTTTTCTTTTCTTTTTTTCATAGCAGAGAAGTTGCTTTAACGAATGTTTGTTCCTAAACACAAAGTGTGGATATGGTCCTACAGCATTACCTATCTTGGCATTTGATAAAACCGGTCAATTCTTGTTTATTATATCACAGAAAATACTGTTGTCATTGGTTTAATGCATCAGAAAACCAATGCAGTCCCTCTGACTAACATTGGCCAGTTGTCCCTGATTTGACTCGGTCTGTCTGCTGGAGAAATATGGTCGGGCTGCACTGTTTCTTAAACATCGGACTTCTCTTGCCATACCACTTACTTCACATTCCCTGTAACCTCTGTCTCTGAATTCTTGTGTCAATATATTCAAATTTGATTCAGAAAGTGGTTGTAGGCTATTCAATCTCGAAGTCCGCATCCCCTGACCTTTTAATACATTCTTGAATACTCTTGCTGGATGCATTCTATCCCTTCTTAACATGGTGTTTACTTGACAAGGTTTTCTATATAGTTTAGTAGCTATGCCCCCATTCTCTAACTTAAAAACCTCCACATCCAAAAAATCCATTCTTGTATATGAATATTTATACGTAAACCTAAGAAAGCTTATCGTAGTATGTAAGTAATCTATAAATTCAGAGATCAACTCCTCCGGTCTTTGCCATAATAAAAACAGGTCATCCACAAATCTTTTAAACAGAACAATATATCCGGAGAACCTATTATTAGACAACACCCACGTGGTAGAGGGGGGTCCGCAGAATTAGGGTGACAGGGATCAGTTCCTTGGGAAAACCCTATCAACGCTCCTGAAAGGAGGCCTGACTGTCCTGCTCTGGAGGCAGTCAAGGGAAGTTTGTCTTTGTACCTAGGCTCCTGGCTAAATTTCTCAGAAGACTGATGGGTACAAAACGTTGTGTCCAGAGGATATTCCATCCCCTTTCACTCTTATCCCAGACCAACAAAAGGAATCCCAGACATTCCACCCAGTCTACGGGATGTAGCATCCATAGAGGTCCAGAAATTATTGCAAAAAAAGAGTCATCCAGCCAGTCCCAGCAGACTAGCAAGGATCTGGAACTTACTTGAGGTTCCTTTTGGTACCAAAGAAGACAGGGGACTGGAGACCTATTCTGGACCTCAGCAGGCTCAACAAATATGTGGTGAAGATGAAGTTCCAGATGGTCACGCTACAGTCCATTCTCCTATTTCTAGGGAAGGACGATTGGATGTGCTCTGTAGATCGCCAAGATGCGTACTACCATATCAAAATGGCAAGGCCATCCAGTGATCATCTGTGCTTCCGGCTGGGAACCAGTCATTTCCAGTTTTGGACCCTGCCCTTTGGTTTCACTACAGCCCCCAGAGTGTTCACCAAATGCATGGCAGTGGTCATGGCTCACTTGAGACATTCAGGAATCCAAGTATTTCCATACTTGGGCAACTGGCTCCTTACTGCCCCCACAAGGCATCAGCTTATTCTGTCAAGAGACGCTACCATGGATCTTTGTTCACAGCTGGGCATTAAGATAAATTTAGAAAAGTCTGCCTTGTTGCCATCGCAGCGTACAGTCTTTATAGGAGCAGATTTAGATATGGTCAGCATGTCCCTGAAGCTCCCTCCAGAAAGAGTGCTTGTCCTCCAGCAACAAGTTGTGGATCTCCTATCCAAATGAAAAGCACCAGCATCACAAATTCTCAAACTGCTTGACACTATGGCAGCGGTGATTATTGCAATACCCCTTGCCAGATCTCACATGTGAATTCTTCAGTGGCTGGCATTCACGCAATGGACATTTCAGGAATTACCCTTGAACCATCTAGTGCTGATTACCGACTCTTGCAAGAACAACCTTTGCTGGTGGCTTTTGTCGGACACAGTGAATATGGGCCGCCCTTTTGTTCTCCCCTCTTCAGTAGCAATGGTAACCACGGATGCCTCCCTGATTGGGTGGGGGGGCATTATCAGGGACGGACAGCCCAAGGTATTTGTCAGGCTCACGAGGCTCATTTGCACATAAATGTCCTGAAGATGAGAGCGGTTCTTCTAGCGTTGCAGGCCTTTCAAGGCTCTCTTCCCCTCAGAACGATTGCAGTACAGTCAAACAACATGTCCTTGGTCTGGTACATAAACAAGGAGGGACCAAATGCTACCCCCTGTGTCGAGAGGCTCCGAGATTATGGAATTGGGCAGAGTCCACCCAGCATTTTCTGATTGCAACACACATCCCGGGGAAATCCAACGTAATAGCGGACAGACTCAGCAGAGCTATTCTGCTACCTCACAAGTGGTCTGTCAAGAATGAAATAGTGGAAATAATTTTCCGCAGATGGGGCCAGCCTTGCTGCCACCTTTATGCCACCTTCGGACTCCTTAATGCTTCCCCCCCCCCTTCCCGCTGATTCCCAAAGTATTGCAGAAAGCCAGTTTCCAGGACAGGACACTCATCTTAATTGCCCCATATTGGCCTCGTCAAATTTGGTTGCCCTTTCTGAAGCATCATCTACTAGAGGGGCCTTGGATCCTGGACCCAGTGCCGGATTTGTTGACCCATTCGTCAGGAGCTCTTCATCCCTCTCTTCAGTCCATCAAACTGACAGCCTGGCTGCTCCAATTCCCAGAATATCCAGGTTCCAGAATTTATCAGAAGAAGCACGACATATCTTTTTGTCGTCACACAAATCATCTACTAGGAAACTTGACCTCAGTAAGTGGAAAAGGTTTTCTATCTGGGCACAACAGAATAACATTGACAATTTCCATGCGTCTATAGCAGATATAATGGAATTCCTATCTAAACGATTCAATGAAGGAGCTGCAGCAGCAGCAACCATTCGAGTCCAACTCGCTGCTATTTCTAATTTTCATTTAGGTGCAGCCGAAAATGGTATCATGTCTCATAATCTGGCTAAGGCTTTTTTGAAAGGTACGATGCACTTAAAACCACCGATCAGATCTCCCACTACGCCCTGGAACTTAAATCTAATCTTGTCCAAAATTATTCTTCCTCCCTTTGAACCTACTTCTTCTTGTGAGCTGAAGTATCTTTCATGGAAGACCATTTTCTTGGTGGCTATTACATCAGCACGTAGAATTTCAGAGTTGCAAGCCCTTTCCACCAAAACCGCCTTACCTAATATTTCATAAAGATAGGATTTCCTTCAGGACGAATCCATTGTTTCTACCCAAGGTATGTTTTGAATTTACACTGAATCAGACGATTGAGTTACCCGTCTTCTTTCCTAACCATTTAAACCAGTTGGAATATATGCTTCACAAACTTGATGTGCATAGACAACTTTGATTTTATTTGGACAGAACAAAACATCTCAGAAGGGCTGATCAGCTGTTTGTCTCCTTCTCAGATTCAAAAGAATGTGCACCTGTTTCCAAAATACCTTATTGAAATGGCTCTCTGATTGTATCTCATTTATCTACAGTAAAGCGGGTATTTTGTTACATAACAAAGTCAAGGCTCATTCTACAAGGGCGGTTTCTACTTCTGCAGCCTTCTTGACCAGGTTGCCTATAGATTCTATTTGTGTAGCTGCCACCTGGTCAAATCCACATACTTTTATATCTCATTGCAAAGTGGACATGGCTTCTAGGGACAGAGCTTCATTCGAATCTGCTGTCCTGAAGCAGGTACTCCCGTGAGCCACCCAAGATTGTGGTGCTGGGGATGCTACCCATCAGTAAGAATGAAGGCGAGATTGAACAACTTCACATTAAGAATTTATGTACTTACCATAACGTTCCATGTTAATTGTTACTCTTGCCTTAATTATTACGACCCTCCCGCCTACTCCCTTCATATGTGTGGAAGTTCGAGAAGTATCACTTGGTTTTGGTTTTCTTGAAGAGTTTCCTTTTACCCTGGATTTATGATTTCCTTGAAATCTGGGATAGGTTTCTTCTATAGTTGGCAGCAAACAAGATCTGGGGAATGTAGTGGTACATTGTGGGATAGGGCTTGGCCTCGAGCTGTTAGAGACCTCGAGCTTTGCTATTTGGCCAAATCGGAGCTGATGTTCGGCTCCGAACCTATAAGTAAGAATGAAGGCGAGAGTAACAACTCACATGGAACGTTATGGTAAGTACATAACTTCTTATTTCAGCTTTTGTGTTAAATGTACACACTAATGTTTGGCAGGTTGATTTTTTTATATAATTGTTTCTTGTCATATCCACTTGAACCTGTGTCACAGTTACAAGACATTTTCATTTAGTGAAGTCCCTCAGACAGAAAGCAAACACACCCTAGAACACCCCATTTTTTAACTTAATACAAACACTCAAAACTATGTACATCTTAAGATAATGAAATTTAACCTTCCCAAATAGAAACAATTATCCCAGAATGATAACTGCACTCACAGGCTTAAACTGACCTATAACAAAGGTTATCCATGCTAAGACATATGGTACAGCCTTTGCTTCTACTTACATTAAGTGCTGTTTGTTTCATATTTTATTCCTCTCCCAGATGTAGAAAACAACTTGAATGCATTCAGAAAACATTATATGTGAAGTTGTTCAATCTCGCCATTCATTCTTCACTGATGGGTTCGGAGCCGATCCTCGGCTCCGACATGGCCGACTAGCAAGCTCAAAGTTTTCCAGTAGCTCGAGACCCAACCCCTTAACCCACAATGCACTGCTGGAATTACCTCAGATCTAGTTTGCAGCTGCACAGATCGTTTGATTTCCAGCATTGCTCGAGACTTTTATTGGGAGTTTTCAACTTTCAGCAAGTTTTCTATTTCAGTTTTATATCTTTTACTATTATAACTATATACTATTATCTAGTTAGTAGTTGTTTTCAGTTTTTTCCCCCTTTTCCCGGTAAAAATGTTCTGATTGCCCTCAGCCTTTTGGCCTTGGGCCTTTTCTTACAGCTTGTTAGATAGAGTTGCCTTTCGGCTTTTTGATATTGGATTGCTATAATCCTCTCTAAATTTAACTAGATTTTATAGCTAAATAGTGTTGTTACTAGTTTGGGCAGTGTGTACTGTGTGTAGTTAATTAGATTAATCCTCTCTACTTTAACTATCTTATACAGTTAAATACTGTGTTTTTTTTTCTCTTTTTTGATTTTGTGAATAGTAGTTAGTACTATGGCTGAAGAGAAGGAAAAGCATCCAAAATCTGGGTTTAAAAAATGCTCAGACTGCGGACAAAAGATGTCCGTTATGGATGCCCATGTGCAGTGTGTATACTGTTTGGGTGAGGTGCACCTGCAGGAGTCATGTAGTATCTGCCACTCCTTTTTTACTAGAGTGCTTGCAGAAAGGAAGAGGAAGTTAATTGATAGAGGTATTATCAAACACCCTTTCTCAGAAGCATTGTCTGACCAGGATGGGGCCAGCAAATCATCCAAATCTTCCTCAGATTCCAGGACAAAGAAATGAAAAAAGTCGGAAAATGTTGTGACTTCGGCTCCACTGACTTCGGAGCTGACAGTATGTTCTTTTCGGAACCGGGACACTGCTCTGGAACCGGTTGCCGAAAAACCTCCCTCTCTACTGCTCCAATCGGCTCCATCTATTCACTCCTCCAGTTCTGGATATGGACCGGCTGGTTCAGAAACTCTTATAGGCACCAGGCCTATCTAAATTGCTGTTGGCTCAGACCCAACCGTCGGAGCCAAAGGCCATTACTCCTGAATTGTCTGCTCCTCCTCCGAGTCATACTGGACCTTCGGAGCCGGAGGAGGCCGACCTGATGATTGTGGATCCCTTGGAGCAGACACCTGCTCCAGTGTCTTCTGCTCCATCTGCTCGGACGTCCTCAGTGTCGACTGGGGACTCTAAGAGCCGACACTCTCCGGTCGAGTCCGGGGAGGATAGTCGCACTGACTTGGTGCCGACTCTTCCTCTCTGAGCTTCGGCTCGGGTGAGCTCGGCTCCTACCTCAGGCTTGGAGCCCACGGCTTCGGTGCGGGAGGGGATTGCGGCTCCTCCTGACCCGTCGACTCCTACTAATCTGAGCTGTGGTGCATTCGAAGCCATGAGGCGATTGTTGTCTCATAAGACTTCCTCATCTCAAGGTCTGGCCTCTTCCTCCCCTAAAGTGCCTGTGTCAGTTTCTGTTTCCTCCGGTCATCTCAAGCGTAGAGACCCAGAGCCTCAGGTAGCCCCACAGGGTGCTCCCTGCTCTTCTGAGACCTCTCTAGAAGTTCCCCCTGAAGAAGTTCCCAGGAAGAGATTATGCAAGAGGAGGCATTTGGACTCCCCACAGGAGTCTCTAACATCAGACACCGACTTGGATGAGTCAGAAGGGTCCCCTAGATCCCCCTCTGAGGACATCTCCTTTGTGGAGATTCTTGAAATTCTTAGGCAGAGGGGTGATTGGCAGACCAAGAGCCCTACTGAGGATGAGTTGTTTCTCCTGAAGACATTCGGGTCTCAACCTTCCACCTCTTGGGTGTCTCCACCCTACGATGAGCTTATGGATCTGGTCTGTCGTAGGGCATGGGAGTCACCAGAATCTATGGAACCTGTTCCTAGGAGGCCTAATAAATTTATTTATGCACCCGTAGATAAGTCCTTTTTGACCAAGGGAGTCCCTGTTGATGCCATGGTGGTGGCGGCAGCTACCAAAAAGGAAATGTCTGAGACTTCCTCGTCTATCCATCCTCCTAACAGAGAATCTAGAATCATTGATAGATATGGGAAATGCATGTTTAGTTCAGCGACTTTCTCACTCAGATCACTGAACTACTTGACCCATTTTACCAGACCGCAGAGAGATCTCCTTAAGGAGTTGGAAGATGCTCTTCAACGTGCTTTAGCTACGAGTGTATCCGACAAAGTTGCTACCCAGCTCGCTACCCTTAATTCGATAGTTAACTCGTTCATGCGTCTCGTGTCTTACGCAGCTGATGGTTCGGGTAGAGCTGCAGGTACAGGAATTGCTCTTTGTAGGCATGCCTGGATGCGACTCTGTTCCTCCGCGGAACCCTTCCTTTATGAATACCCCATTTGACGACTCATCCTTGTTTGAGCCAAAGGTGAAGGAGACTTTGACCAGGTGTGAACAAGAAGGAAAGACACTGTCTGGCGTCAGAGTCTGTTTTTCCACCCCCCACTCGACCCTTTCCTAAAGGTCAGAGGGGAGGAAAGATGTAGTTCTGGAAAGCCCAAGGAGCCTTTCAAGACACACATGGAGAGCCCCCCTCCAGAGGCAGAGGAGGGGGTTACAATGGAAGATGCCACCCTTCTGGCAGAGGGGGTCTGCAACACCAGGGTGACAGAGATCCCTTCTCTGGTCAGTCATACTAGTGCTCCTGTAGGGAGGCTCAGCTGTCCTACTCTGGGGACAGTCGAGGGTCGCTTGTCATTGTACCAGAAGCCTGGCTAGATATAACAAACGACATTTGGGTACAAAATATCATTTCCAGAGGGTATTTCATACCGTTCAGCACCCAGCCCCTTCCCGTCAAAAAAATCCCAGACATTCTACCCAGTCACAGGGAACAATAGAGGTACACCGATTGCTAGAAATAAGAGTCATCCAGCCAGTCCTGGCAGACCAAACAGGATTCGGAACTTACTCAAGATTCTTTTTGGTTTCAAAGAAAGCAGGGGACTGGAGACCCATTTTGGATCTCAGCAGACTCGACCAATTTGGGAGGAAAGAGAAGTTCCGAATGGTCAAGCTGCAGTTCCATACTTCCCTTTTTAGGGAAGGACAATTGGATGTGCTCGATGGATCTCAAGGATGCGTACTACCACATAAAGATTGCCAGACCATCCAGGGATCACCTACGTTCCCGGCTGGGAGCCAATCATTATCAATTTTGAGCTCTGCCCTTTGGTCTCACTACAGCCCCCAGAGTGTTCACCAAGTGCATGGCAGTAGTCTCGGCTCACCTGAGGCGTCTAGGATTCCAGGTGTTTCCGTACTTGGACGATTGGCTCCTTACCTCCACCACCAGGCATCAACTTCTTCAAGCGAGAGGCGCTACTCTGACACTCTGCGATTGGCAAGGCATTACAGTCAACTTCGAGAAGTCTGCCTTGTTGCCATTGCAGCATATTGTTTTTATAGGGACAGAATTAGACAAGTCAACCACCACTCTTCGTCTTCCACCAGAAAGGGTTTATATTCTTCGCCAACACATCACGTCCTTGGTATCAAAGAACAGACCACCAGCTGCAGAGGTATTGAAAGTACTAGGAATGATGGCAGCAGCACTCTTGACAATCCTGTTAGCAAGAATGCATATGAGGATCCTTCAATGGCTCCTATTCACGCAATGGTCTTACCAAGAATTTCCAATGAATTACATGATCGTGATAACCAGTTCCTGCAAGAAGGATCTTCAAGTGGTGGTTGACGTCTCTTCATGTCACAATAGGACGTCCCTTCATGCTACCCCCTCCAGTTGCCACTGTGACCACGGACGCTTCCCTGATAGGGTGGGGGAGGGCATTTTCAGGGAAAGACTGCCCAAGGCACATGGACAGATCAAGAATCACATGTGCATATCAATGTCCTGGAGATGAGAGTAGTACTTCTAGTGTTGCAATACTTTCAGGACTCTCTTCCTCTAGGGACAATTGCAATACAGACAGACAACATGTCATTGGTCTGGTACCTGAACAAGCAAGGCAGGACCAAGTCTTACCCCCTTTGCCAAGAAGCCCTCAGAGTATGGCAGTGGGCAGTGTCATCCCAGCACTTTCTGTTAGCAGTACACCTCACGGGCAAATCCAACGTCATAGCAGACAAACTGATTAGGGCAATTTTATTGCCCCACAAATGGTCCCTCAAACAAGAGATTGCGGACAGGATTTTCAACAAATGGGGCCAGCCTTCCTGCAACCTGTTTGCCAGTCATATCAACAACAAATGCAGAAGCTATTTTGCCCTGATTCCCCCGCCAGATCAGTCCCCAAGGGATGCTGTTGTCCACGATTGGCCCCCGGGTCTCCTCTACGCATTTCCCCCAATTCCTCTGATACCCAGATTTTTACAGAAAGCAAAGTCACTGGGATGGACAATCATCCTTATAGCCCCTCATTGGTCTTGGCAGATTTGATTTCCCTTTCTTTACCATCACATTCTGGAAGACCCATGGATCCTGGACCCAGTTCTAGACTTATTGACACATCTGTCAGGGGATCTTCATCCATAATTGCAGACACTGAAGCTAACCACTTGGCTGCTCCAATTCCCCGCATAGCCAGGCTTTATTATCTTTCCCATGACACTAGTGAAATTTTGTTGGCTTCCCATAAGCCTTCCACTAGAAAATTGTATCGTAGTAAGTGGAAGAGATTCTCCATTTGGGCTTCCTCTCGTAATATTGACCCTTACCAAGCGCCATTATCTTCTATTTTACAATTCTTGACAGAAATTTTCAACAAAGGAGCAGCGGCTGCTACTGTGCGGGTACAGCTAGCTGCTATCTAATTTCCATCTAGGGATCGATGGATTGAATATTATGGCTTACCAATTGTTTAAAGCTTTTCTAAAAGGTTTTTTCACATAAAACCTCCAGTGAAGACTCCTTATTCTCCCAGGAATTTGAAATTTATGTTATCTCGCATCATTCTTCCTCCTTTTGAGCCTGCATCATCTTGTGAGCTAAAATTTCTATCATGGAAAACTATATTCCTAGTAGCCATCACTTCAGCCCGCAGAGTGTCAGAGCTCCAAGCCCTATCCATCAAGCCTCCGTATATGGTCTTTCATGCTGACAGAGTATCTCTCAGGACAAATCCAGCCTTTCCTGCCTAAAGTATGTTCAGAGATTAACATCAATCAAGTTACTGAGTTGCCTGTTTTCTTCTCTAATCACACCAACAAATTGGAATATATGTTGCACAAACTTGATGTTCACAGACAACTTAGATTTTATTTAGACAGAACAATAGACATTAGGAAATCTGATCAGCTTTTTGTGTCTTTTTCTGAGGCCAGGAAAGGTAATCCAGTTGCCAAAACAACTCTGTCTAAGTGACTGTTGGATTGTATCACTGACACCTATTCTTGTCATAACATGCCCTTGTCTAGTAAGGTGAAGGCTCGTTCAACCAGAGCAGTTTCTACCTCTTCAACCTTTCAAGCCAAATTAACTTTGGACAACATCTGTGCAGCAGCCACATGGTCTAAACCTCACACTTTTATAACTCATTACAAAGTGGATAAGGCCTCCAGGGACAGGGCTTCATTTGGTTCTACGGTTCTGAAGAGTGTACTTCCATGAGCCACCCAAGATCAGGGTGCTAGGGATGCTACCCATCAGTGAAGAATGAACGGCGAGATTGAACAACTTCACATAAAGAAGTTATGTACTCACCATAACGTTCCATGTGAGTTGTTCCATCTCGCCTTCATTCTCATGTCCCTCCCTCCTTCCCCCTCCTGGCTGATAGTTGACCTGGAGGCTGTCTTCATCCTGGTTTATCAATGTGTCTTCATTCCTAGGCAGAATAATTATTGTATTTCTATTTAGTATGCAGCAAACAAGATCTGAGGGAATTCCAGCAGTGCATTGTGGGATAAGGGGTTGGGTCTCGAGCTACTGGAAAACATTGAGCTTGCTAGTCGGCCATGTCGGAGCCAAGGATCAGCTCCGAACCCATCAGTGAAGAATGAAGGCGAGATGGAACAACTCACATGGAACGTTATGGTGAGTACATAACTTCTTTTTTTTAGCCACAGAAAGAAAAAAATATTCTACTTTTATTGCCCTTATCAACTTTTCTCCAGGAAAACAAGAACCAAATGCATAGTTGCCTTCTGCTACAAGCTTCTCATGTTGCATTGTGAACAGTTGTTTGCTAAATAAGACATCTGATATTGTTGATCCTCATTCATTCCTTACTCATGGGAATCGGTTCCGACCTCGGAACTGAGCCAGCCATTTTCCAAACTCGCGTCACCTACAAACTCTCGAGCTAAACTCTTACCCATAATCCCCCTCTCCCTGTTACGTCAGATTTAGTTTGCCTCGTTGCCATTCGGTCGTGTCAGGCTGCTTCTCTTGAGCTAAGTATAGATATTTGTTGTCAGACTATTCATATATATAACTTTTTCTGTCAGAAAAGTTTCTATTTTGTTGTCTCTTACCCTATTGCATTTAGCGACCATATTTTCTTGTGTTTTCTTCTCTTTACTCTGCACCTTTTACGGCGAGGTATTTCTCCCTTACCATCATTGGTAATCTCTTCCTTTCTTCATACCTTCAGGTATTTTTTTTGTACCATTGCTGGTACCCTTTCTACTGTCCCCTTTTTTCTATCATGGCAGATAAGAAAAGTAGTCCAGGATTCAAAAGGTGTTCTGATTGTGGACACAAATTACCTACGTCAGATGCACATTCTCTGTGCGTTTATTGCTTGGATTTGTCCCACTTATCTGTTGACCCGCCCTGTGCCATTTGTAAAACTTTTTCTAACAGAACCTTGTTGGAAAGGAAAAATAAATTGTTGCTGAAGGGACTTCTCAAATCTCCCTTTTCAGAGACTATTTCTGGGTCGGAGGCTTCAACCCCTCCTAGAGCCCATAAGAATATTTTGGATGATCCTACTAAGGCCAAGTCTTTGCCTTCGTCCCCGGCTGGGGACCCCCGCCAACCAAGACCTAAAAAGGCTAAAGTTTCTGCTTCAGAGCTCACTCATTCAGCCCCAGTGCTTTCGGTGCCTAGACCTTCGCACTGAGGCCTTCGGCACCATCAGTGATCTCTGCTCCGTCTTCTCCTGTAGCCTTTACTATATCGGCACAGAGGGGCTCCTCATTTCAGACTATTACGACTACTGCATCGACACCGACCATTCAGTTGGCGCAGACCTTGACCACGTTGGCTCCGACATCTTACTCGGAACCGACGCCTCAGTTATTGGCTCCAATTTTGTCAGTTCCAACTTCGGTAACGGCAACCACTTCAGCACCGATCCTTGTGTCAGTGCAGAGCGTGACCTTGGCACCAGTGATTACCTCGGTGCAGACATCCATAGTCCAGTCTCTCTCAGCACCGTTGTTCTTGGTGTGGACTGGTGAGGTGGGCACCGAGCTTGTCTCTTCTGTGGACAGACCTGTTTCTCCCTCAGTCTCCGTGAGGTCCACTAAAGCCTTTCCAAACACGACATGTTGTGTCTTGTGGATCAGGTGCTTCTGTTCAGAGGTATCCCACCCCCAGGATCTGTCCATCCTTGGGAGGTGATCACCCATCTCCAAAGACCCCTTCTTATTCGCCTCCTTTATTGCCTTTGAAGTCCATTGATATAGCACAGTCTTCCCCCTCTGCAGTTGCCTTTGTGGCAGGAAAGTTTTGCTACGACCCAGGATGACAGTTGTGACACTCGTAATTTGCTGTTCCACAGCCATCCGGGGACTCTGAGTTGACAGGCTGAGCCACTTAGGGGAGGGGTGACCTCTGTCCTGGACACTCACCCCTCTTCAGGTGGACCAGCCTTTCAACTGATGGAGAAGGCTTTGGCTTCTGCTGGCGATACCGTGCTGTCTATCCCCCTGCCCTCCTCTGGTACACTGTTTTCACAAGTCGCACTTGGCGGACACCGGGTGCAAGGGCCTCAGGACATATTCCCACAGGAAACACATTTTCCGCTGTCTTTCCCAGCTTCTCCCTCCGGAAAAGTTTGTGTAAGAGGAAGCACATGGACTCCATAGGGGAGTCCCTCACTGAAGACACAGACTTTGATGAGGGGGAAAGATCCCCTCTGTCACCCTCTGAGGTATCCTTTGGTGATATCCTCGAAATCCTTAAACAAAGAGGTGACTAGCAGCCCTCTAATCTGACCTCTGAGGAGACTCTGTTCCTTCAGGCCTTTCGCGCCCGGCCCCCTACCTCCTGGGTTACTCCACCTGCCGATGAACTTGTCCAGCTCATTATGCAGCGTGCATGGAAGGCTCCTGGCACCGTCGAGGCTATTCCCCGGAGGCCAGATAAGATTTTTCCCCTCCTGCTATGGATCCCCATTGATCTAGAGGTCTTCCTGTGGATGCTGTGGTGGTGGCAGCCGCAACAAAAAAGGATCTGGCAGAAGAAGAAAGCCAGACTGTCCATCCACCTAACAGAGTCCAGGGCCCTGGGCAGGATTGGGAAGCACACCTTTGCATCAGCGACCTTTACTATCAGGTCTCTGAATTATATGGCACACTTTACCAGGCTTCAAAGGGATCTGATTTCCAAGCTCTTTGAAACCTTGGCTGGTGCTGTGTCTGATGAGGTCCGTGACAAAGTGGCCCCTCAGCTGGTCACCATTGAGTCAGTATCTAACTCCTCTATGCAATTGATATCTCACGCATCAGAAGGAGCAGCTAGAGTGGTGGGTTCAGCTGTGGTCTTGAGACGACAAGCCTGGATGCGCTTGTGCAATTTCGCGGAACCCTTTAAGGCTTCATTTCTTAATGCTCCTATTAAGGCCTCTTCGTTGTTTGGACCCAAAGTTAAAAGCACACTGACCAGATGTGAACAGGACGGTAAGACCCTTTCTGCTGTAGGTGTCCGTTATTCTTCCCCTCAACGTGCTTTCTCCCGAGTTCTCACAGGGAAGATGTTCCTTTCAGGGCAGAGGGGGTCCGCGTAACCAGAGTTCCAGGGACTTTTTCTCTGGCCAATCCTACCAGCGCTCCTGAAGAGCAGCCCAACTCCTTTCCTCTGGAGGTGGTTGGGGGGTCGTTTCTCCTTGTACCCTTCTGCCTGGCTAACCATCACCACCGATTCTTGGGTACAAAGGATTGTAACCAGAGGTTATCATATCCCCTTCGATCTTTGTCCTGTCCCTTCAAAAAACCTTCCCGACGTTCCACCCTGTCAAAGGGAAGAAGCAGCACTAGAGATAGAAAAGCTGCTAAGAAAGAGAGTCATCCAAATAGTCCCTCCAGACCAGATAGCATCCGGATTCTACTCAAGACTATTTTTGGTGCCAAAGAAAACCAGGGACTGGAGACCAATTTTAGATCTCAGTGTATTGAACAAGTTTGTGAGAGTACAAAAATTCCAGATGGTCACAATACAGTCATCCTCCCGCTTTTGGAAAAAGTCGATTGGATGTGCTCGATAGATCTTCAAGATGCATACTACCACATAAAAGTGGACAGGCCATCAAGATTTCTGCGCTTCTGTGCGGAAGCCAGTCACTACCAGTTCAGAGTACTGCCCTTCGGACTCTCTACAGCCCCCAGAGTGTTCACAAAGTGCATGGCAGTCATCACATCTCACTTGTGACTACAAAGATTCCAGGTGTTTCCATACAGAGATGACTGGCTCATTTCCGCCCCCACCAGACATCTACTGGAAGAAGCCCTGGCATACTCTCTCCTCGCTGCACAAAGGCTAGGCATAACCGTAAACTGGCAAAAATCCAATCTCACCCCCATCTCAGTCCACAGAATTCATAGGGGTTATCTTCGATACAAAGAATTGCAGAGCTGCCATTCCAGAGCACAGAATTCTAAGGATAAAGCAACAACTGATCCCAATCCTTTCAAGGGAGAAATCCACAGCTCACTCTGTCCTACAACTGTTGGCTTCCATGGTAGCCTCCATCACCATTGTCCCCCTGGCCAGGTTTCATGTGAGGCTTCTACAATGGCTAGTGCTCACCCAATGGTATCCTTTTCAGCATCCTCTTTCAGCCAAGATTCGAGTAACCCACAGGTGCAAACAGGATTTAAATTGGTGGATGACACACAATCCGTCACAATTGTCTCACCCCTTCTCCCCCCAGCAACCCAAGGCCACAGTGACCACGGACGCCTCCCTGATGGCGTGGGGGGGCTATGTCAGGGACAGACAGACTTGGTCCGTATTGGAGGCCCAACTGCATATAAATGTTTTAGAGCTGAGGGCAGTGCTTCTGGCGTTGAAAGCATTCCATCCCCTGCTGCCGTCTGGGACGATTGCGATTCAATCCAACAACATGGCGGTGGTCTGGTACATCAACAAACAAGGTGGAACCAAATCTTACCCCCTTTGTCGAGAGACCATGAGGATATGGCAATGGGCGATCACTACCAAGCATTTTCTTCTAGCAACGCACATTCCCAGGAGTTCCAAAATGATAGCAGACAGACTCAGCAGGTGCATTCTACAACCTCATGAGTGGTCCCTGAATCCCTTGATAGTGGCGGAGATCTTCCACCACTGGGGCCGTCCTTGCTGCGACCTCTTTGCATCCCCGATCAGCTACAAGTGCAGCAACTATTTTGCCCTGATTCCCCCTCCAGGACAGTCACCCAGGGATGCTCTAGTCCAGAATTGACCCTCGGGTCTTCTTTATGCATTCCCACCTTTTCCCCTCATTCCCCAGTTTCTGAAGAAAGCCAGTCAGTTGCAGAGCAAGGTGATCCTTATAGCACCATATTGGCCTCGTCAGATTTGGTTCCCCTTCCTTTGGCCTCACCTACTAGATCGACCATGGATTCTCCATCCAACCCCGGAGTTGATCTCACATCTGCAGAACCTGATTCATCCCAACTTGGACAGCCTGAAGCTCACAGCTTGGCTACTCCAATTCCCTGGATTGCCAGGCAGAATGGTCTTTCTTTACCAGTATGTGACATTCTCATTGCATCTCATAAGTCTTTCACTAGAATTACTTATCTAAGCAAGTGGAAAAGATTTACCTGTTGGCTGAAGGAAAAACAAGTAGATCCCTTCTCAGCACCAATGTCGATAATACTAGAGTATCTGGCCGACCTTTTTCAATCGGGTCTATCGGCCTCTACCATTAGAGTTCATTTGGCTGCAATATCTAATTTCCATGAGGGTGTCCAAGACTCCTCTCTTATGTCACACAAATTGTGCAAGACCTTCATAAAAAGTGTGAATCATCTGAAGCCACCTTCATGCGAACCTATTCAACCATGGGATCTGTCATTAGTTCTACAAGCTCTGACAATGCCACCCTTCAAACCAGCTTCTTCTTGCGACCTCAAATATTTATCATGGAAAACCTTGTTTTTTGGTCACCATTACTTCTGCCAGACGTATATTTGAGCTTCAAGCTTTATGCATCAAGAGTCCATACTTGATTTTTCATAGAAATAGAGTGCCTTTGAGAACTAATCCTTCTTTTCTGCCAAAAGTGATCTCTGAAATGTCCATTAATCAAACCATTGAATTGCCAGTTTTCTTTCCCAGTCATTCAAACAGAGGAGAGTATTGCCTACATACCATAGATATTCACATGCAAATCCATTTTTACTTAAACAGGACTAGGTCCTCTCGTAAATCTGACCAGTTATTTTTGGCCTGTTCTGGACCTAGATTAGGATCTGCTGTTGCTAAGGTCACATTAACTAGATGGTTGAAAGACTGTGTGACCTTCATTTATACACAATGTAATATTCCGTTGCCTACTACCATGAAGACTCATTCGACAAGGTCGGTGGCACCTTCTGCTGCCTTCCATGCCAGAGCTTCTTTACATGACATCTTTGCAGCTGCAACTTGGGCTACACCTCATACCTTCATCAATCATTACAAATTGGATTTGTCTTCCAGGGGAAGAGCATGTTTTGGTTCTGTGGTGCTCAGGAATGTCCTTCCATAAGAGCCTCCCAGGAATAGAGGTAGCTGGGGACTCTGTCCCATGCGTAAGGAATGAACGAGAATTAACAATATCAGATAAAGAAGTTATGTCTTACCATAACGTTCCATCTGTATTGTTGAACCTCGTTCAGTCATTACGACCCTCCCTCCTTCCGCCTATTGTGGCTTCTAGTGGATCTCACCATCCGGTTCTCTTAGGTCATTTGACCAGAGGTAGCCTCTACCTTCTTTTGACTTGCAAACTCAATCTGAGGTAACAGGGAGAGGGGGATTATGGGTAAGAGTTTAGCTCGAGAGTTTGCAGCTGACGCAAGCTTGGAAAATGGCCGGCTCGGTTCCGAGGTCAGAACTGGTACACATGCATAATGACTGAACGAGGATCAACAATGCAGATGGAACGTTATGGTAAGACATAACTTCTTTTTTCATTACATTCAGTGTTTTTTTATTTTCTTGCTTCCACTTAAAACTTGTAGTTAGATCAAACCAAGGGCCTTATCCAGTCATTACCTTATGCAAAAGTATGAAGAAATATCAGTTTTACTTATATCATGCTCCTTTGTCCAGGCTTTCTTTTCTTTTTACATTGCAGTGCCTACATTTCTTAAAACAGAAAAAAGGGCACCTATTTACAGTAGTATCCCTATTACACACAAAAATAACTGAAAAAACTTTGCTGTATAATATGCAATATATGCCATGTTTTATAAAAATGTTAAGAACAAAAACTGTTTTACTTACAGCTAGCTCTTTCCTTCTTCTTCCCCTTTCTTAACGTTTCTTTCAAACATGAATGGCATGATGTAGGGCATATGCCTTGCAGCTCCCTACAAGTTTAACAAAGTCAGAAAAGTGCAATATTATCAGGTTTTATTTTTCCGCTGTATGTCACAAATGATTGATGCTTTGTAGTCTCACATTTATTCATTAATTTCCAAGTTGCTGGTTTTCTTCTACTTGATCTCCATCTCCCAACCCCAGTCTCTGGTTCATTTCCAACATATGCCTGGTTTTAGTAGTCAACTCCTGTGCTTTTCTCTCTCTGTCAAGCATTTTGCTTTGAAACATTGAAAAATGTTCATTGGTTTAGTTTCTCTATGAGCTTTATTTTCAAAGGAAGGAGAAGCAGAATTCCCTTCTGTTTGATAGCTTACTTTGTATTGGGCAAACTTTTGCATTTCCTCTTTAGCATGTTCTGCATCAAAAATGACTCTGACTCTCCAAGAAAAATATTCTGAAGATAGCTAGATATAGTAGCTTAAATCTCACAGCTGCTTCTCAATATTCCCTGATTGCTGGAATAAATTTACTCCTCTTCTGCCAGATGTACAGTGAGTAATCATTTTCCACAAACACTCTACTGTCTCCATCTTTTAGTCCTTTGTCTTTGTGCCACAGTTTTGTCAGAATCAACTCTTTCTGCTAGTAGAATTGCATCTTTCCATTAGAGGTCTTGGCTGCTTTCTTGTGGCCAGGTTTGGGGAATACACACAATGTTCCCTTTCACTTGAGGATTTTCTGTGGAATACCAGTCCAATTGCTCATTTGTGCTTTCATAAAATGAATGCAGTCTGTCCTTTCCAATTTCTCTGGTACAGCAGAAAATCTTATGTTTCCCTACATATTCTGTTCTCTAATTTTACCATTTTTGAAGCATCTGTTCTTTAGCGGTGTCACACTTAGCCAGCCTTTTCTTCATTTTGACTTCTGATTTTTGGAGTTTTATCAGCTCATCTGAATATCTGTTTAAAGCTTCCATTTTTCCAGTCTTTTGTTATTTGAGTTGATATAATCCTTTATTGTTTTCGTTATTTTAATCAGCCATTGTTTTCTCCTCACCTTTCTTGGTTGATTTTCTCCAAATTTCTTCTTTGCTGGCAACCAGACAGTGCACTTACTAACCAGTAACTGAAATTTACCCAAACAGAGAATTTCACTGTCTCTCTCTTCTGAGTTTTTTGTTTTCACACTGGGAGAGTTGAATTTAAGCTGTTACTCAGTGGACAGCGTTCTTGGAAGTCTTCTAATTTCTGAAATGTATATACATTGTTGTGTATCTGCTATGAGTCAAAAGGCTGTGGGTGGCTTTTTGAAACTTAAACTTTATTTATTTATTTATGTATTTATTTCTGTTTGTCTCTGTCCCATGGGTGTCCCTCAGTAGTGTGCACAACTTCCCTTAACCACATTCAAAAGTCTAATAAAAACAAACAAAAAAAAAAAAGCAACTGTCTGCATACAAGAACGCGGAGAGTGGAACCAAATACAAACCAGTAAAAGCTACTTTTTGTCAACAGACTGTGAGCAGTTCCCTTAACCGCATTCAGAAGTCCACTAAAAACAAAAAAAAAAAAAACAAAACCTGAAGCAACTGCCTACATAGAAGAACACAGAGAGCAGAACCTCGTACAAACCAGTAAAAACTACTGCAAGTCCTACTTTTATCAACAGACTGTGAGCAGTTCCCTTAATCACATTCAAAAATCCAACAAAAACAAAAAAAACCTGAAGCAACTGCCTGCATACAAGAACAGGAGAGCGGAACCATGTACAAACCAGTAAAAGCTACTGCAAGTCCTACTTTTCTCATCTCACAGCTTTCTCCAAGTCCTGGTTCATAGCCTCCCCTTCTCTTTTCTCCTAACAGAATTATGTTGGAAGTTTCCTAGCCCTGTCAAACCTGTTTTTTCACAGCTTTCTCAAAGCCCTAGCTCTTAGCCTCTCCCCTTCTCTTGGTCTCCTAACATAATCTTATTGTAAGCTTCCCAGCCCTGTCAGTCCTGTTTATCCCCTTCCTCTTGAAAGTTTACTTATTCCTCCCCTGAGCTGTAGTGCCATTTTTAAATACTAAAATCCTCTGCCTGACTACACTCTGTTTTTCTCTCTCCCACAAGCATCCCACGGTAGTGTGCACAACTGTAAGTATCATTTGTGATGTAGAAGATTCAGTGGCATCTGTTTCTGTTTAATTTATTTTAAGATGCTCTGTACTGGTGTATTTGTACTTCTGTTATGCAACTTGCTTAAGTGTATAACCCCACTATCTGAAGTAGTTACTTCATTTGTTCTGCAACCTGTGGGTATTGGATCCGATCTCGGATCCGAGCTGGCAGCTTCACTAGCTAAAAGATCCAAGCTCCTAGCTCCTCCCCCTACCCATAATCCCCTGCTTCCTACTGTATTACCTCAGATCGAGTTTGCCGCGGCTGAAGCAGCTACTTGTGAAGAGCTCCTTAGGCTTGGTGAGATTGTTTCTTTTTCTCACAGAGAAAATATCTTTAAATATCTTTAAATTTAATTTTTGTTTAGTTAGTGTGTGTTGTGGTAGTAATTCCCCTAGTAGAATTAGAGTTTAGAACCCTTTTCTGTAGTTTTAGCGTCGCGTGTTGTTCCCCTCCCCCCTTAGAGTTTGGGTGTGTGTATTGTTAAGAAATGGCTGAAGGGCCCAAGGCCATTTTTTCTAAGTGCTCTGAGTGTGGCCATAAGCTTTTCCCAGCTGATGGCCACACTCAGTGCGTTTTGTGCCGTGGAGTGGCCCACTTATCAACGGCTTGGCCAATTTCTGCAGCCTTTAATCCCCGGGCAATTAGGGACAGGAAGAACAAGCTGATCCTGGTGGGCTTACTTCCCCAGGACTCGGCTGCTTCTTCCTCCCCCTCGAAGGCTCAGGTTGCTTCCGTAGCCTTGGTGCCTTTAGCTCCCCCGGGACTCAAACTCCCTCTGCTATGCAGGGTTCGGGGGACGCAAGTGCTTCTGTCTCCAAAGAAAAGATATATAAGGAGAAAGACAAGCACAGGTCTCATAAAAGGCGGGCCGAGGATCATCCCTCAGCCCCCCGATCTAAAATTGTTAGCTCTCCCTCGAAGGTCTCTGGATCCTCCCCCTCTCGGCTCCGTTCGCCTCGGTTCTCACCGGAGCCGGAGGAGGAGTACCGGTTTCCTTCGAGGTCGTCGAGGCGGCCCTCCTGGCCCACCTCGACGACTTCCTCTAGATCGACCAGGAGCCTTAGCGACGCGGACATGGATTGGATGATGCGTCGATTTCTGCAGACCCAATTGCAGATGGGGGTGCTCTTGCCTCCCCCCCTCAGGGGGGGGAGCGCAGTCCCTCTCTTTGCTCCGATCACTCCTTCTCCGATCCACTTTAGGGTTTTGGAGTCATCGGATCTGGGCCCTTTTGGAGCCAGGGTTTCATCCGTGCCGATAGCTCCGGTATCTTTGACACCGACCATACCCTCGAGCATGTTGGATCCTAGCTCTCGGGGCCGAGGGCCAAGCATTGGATCTGTGGGGATTGGTGTGTCTCCAGCGCAGTGTCGGTCGGAGCACACCTCTCTCGGATCCGACCGCTTCGGCTCCGACGCCGATCCCTGCTTTGGAGCCGAGGAGACTACTTTCGGAGCCTGGGGAAAGTAGTTCTCCTTTGGCTTTTGAGGTAGTGGAGAGGATGCTGTTGAGGTCTTCCAGATCCCTGGTCCGGGCCTCGGATCCTCCCGCTCTCCCTATGCATGTGGGTCTATCCTCCATCATCCATCCTATGGGACAGCCTGCTCAAACCCTCCAGTTATTTCCCTTAGAGGAACAGGACCCCCATGGGCGAAGCCTCCTCCGACAGTCCCACCGAGGAGGTGCCTCGCAAATGGCAGTGTAAAAGGAGGCACTTGGACTCCCCAGAGTCCCTCATCACGGGCACGGATTTGGATGAAGGGGAAGGTTCCCCAAGGTCACCCCCCCGAGGATGTCTCCTTTGGAGACATCATGGAAATGTTGCGTATTAGAGGGGGGTGGTCTGCCCAAAAACCTTCCTCAGATGAATCGGTGTTCCTGGAGGCATTTGAGGCAGGCCCATCTACCTCCTGGGTATCCCCCCCGTCTGACCCCCTGGTGGACTTAATCACCACCAGGACGTGGAAAGAGCCCAACACCGTGGAGCCAATCCCTAGACGTCCCAACAAAGTTCTTAGCCCCCCTGCAGATAGACAGTCCTGGGCTAAGGGGTCCCCTGTTGATGCCATGTTGGTGGCGGCCACCACGAAGAAGGAACTCGCACAGGAGAGTTCCTCGGTCCATCCTCTGGATAAGGAATCTCGGGCAATGGACCGTATTGGGAAGCGGATGTTTGCTTCAGCAACCTTCTCCATAAGGGCGCTGAACTATATGGCACACATTATCAGGGTATATGGCCACTCTAAAGTCCATCTCTAACACGTCCATGCGACTATTCTCTCATGCTACGGAGAGAGCTGCTAGGTCTAGCGGAGCCGGGGTAGTCTTACGGTGTCACACCTGGCTCCGCCTTTGCGATTTCACTGAACCCTTCAAGGCGTCCTTCGCAAATGCGCCCTTTGACGGATCTTCGCTTTTTGGCAAGACTGTATGCGAAACACTGGTCCGAAGCGAGAAGGATGGAAAGACGCTGTCTGCCGTCGGGGTCCGCTTCTTGAATCCCCAACAATCCTTTTCAAGGAATCAGAGGGGACAAAAGAAGTTGTGGTTCCGCAAGTCTCAGCAGTCTCATCCGGCTTTGGACCCCTCGTCCTCTAGAGGCAGAGGAGGACAAGGTGGACACCGGCCCAGAGGCAGAGGGGGGCAGCATAACTTCAGGTCTAGGGAACCCTTCTCGGACAGGCCCGCGCAACAGCCCTGAGGGCTTACCCAGTCAGGGGGTGTTTATCGGAGCATCTGTCAAATTGGGAGTCCATCACGACAGATCGATGGGTGCTCCAAATCATATCCAGAGGTTACACCATTCCCTTCATGAACCTACCCCCCAAAGTCAAGCGCCTCCCCGATGTCCCACCCGATCAGAGGTGTCAAAGCTGCTAGAAAAAAAGAGCCATCCATCCCGTTCCCCCCAGACCAGTCCGGATTGGGCTACTACTCCAGGTTCTTTTTGGTGCCAAAGAAGACGGGGGACTTAAGACCGATTCTAGATCTCTCCGCCCTGAACCTGTTCATCCCCAAGGAGAAGTTCCGGATGGTCACTCTAAAGTCTATTCTCCCCCTTCTTCGGGAGAATGACTGGATGTGCTCTATAGACCTCAGGGATGTGTACTACCACATTCTGATGGACAGGCGATCCAGGAGGTTCCACCGCTTCAAGCTGGGAGACGGTCATTATCAATTCAGGGTTCTCCCGTTCGGCCTCACCTCAGCCCCCAGGGTGTTCACCAAGGTCATGGCAGTGGTTGCAGCCCACCTGAGACTCCAGGGCATTCAGGTGTTCCCGTACCTGGACGACTGGCTCCTTGCCGCCACCAACAGGCATCAACTCTGTGTTGCAAGGGATTATGCTCTGACTCTCGCCCAGAGTTTGGGCATATCAGTGAACCTTGAAAAGTCCTTCCTTCAACCAGTGCAGGTTTTGGAGTTTATAGGGGCCAAATTGGACACGCGCATCTCTCGGGCCTTCCTAACCCCAGACAGGCTCAACAGCTTATCACATCAGATCTTAGCCCTTCTTCGAAGCCCAGCTTCTGTGGTGGAGTTAGTCCTGAGGGCACTGGGTTCTATGGCAGTGGCCATCGGTCTCTCTCTTCATGCTCGCCTACGAATGAGGGTCTTACAGTGGAATCTTCAAGTTCAATGGTCACTAGTGTTTAACCCACTGAACACTCCTATTCCACTGAGCAGAACTTGTAGGGACTCCCTCCTTTGGTGGCTTCACTTGCGAGAGCTGCAGGAAGGGAGACCATTTGTGTTTCCCCCACCCCAAGCCACGTTGACCACGGATGCTTCTCGCCTCGGGTGGGGGGGCATTGTTCGGGCAGAACCGTCCAAGGCACGTGGACCCCCATAAAGGCCGCTTTGCATATCAATGTCCTAGAGATGAGGGCGGTGCTTTTAGCGTTGCAAGCTTTGCACGACCTTCTCCCTCTAGGGACTATTGCAATCCAAACAAACAACATGGCAGTAGTCTGGTACATAAACAAACAGGGGGGAACCAGGTCTTATCCCCTCTGCCGAGAGGCTATGAGAGTGTGGGAATGGGTGATATCCACCAACCACTTTCTGGTAGCAACGCACATTCCGAGTCGGTCCAACATATTGGCGGACAAACTGAGTCGGGTGATTCTCACCCAGTATGAGTGGTCTCTCAATCCTTCAGTTGTGAAGCAGATCTTCCGAGCATGGGGTTGGCCTCTCTGCGATCTTTTCGCCTCTCCGTCAAACACAAAGTGCAGCGAGTACTTCGCAATACTTCCCCCTTCGGGGGAGACCCCGAGAGACGCTCTGGTGCATGCTTGGCCACCTTCTTTATGTTTATCCCCCCCTCCCACTTATGACGAAGTTCATTCAGAAAACACGTCAGTTGGGGAGCCAAGTTATCCTCATAGCCCCATTCTGGCCTCATCAGATCTGGTTCCCTTATCTGCGGTCTCACAGTATAGTTCCTCCATGGATCCTGGATCCCATTCCAGATTTGATTTCGCATCCTGTGGGATGCCAAACCCTGAACCTGCTAAACCTCAAGCTGACTGCTTGGTTGATCCAGTTCCTCTGATGGCTAGGACTCCATCTCATCACCAGTAAAGGCCATTCTGGTGGCAGCCCATAAGCCTGCTACCAGAAAAATTTACAATAGTAAATGGAAACGTTTTTCCATCTGGGCTGAGGGCAAGGGCCTGGATCTCTTTACAGTCCCTATTCCAACGATTCTGGATTTTCTGTCACTAATCTTTCAAAAAGGAGCGAGCGCTTCCACTGTTAAGGTACAACTAGCAGCCATTTCCCATTTTCACGTGGGAGATGGAATGGGATCTGTAGCATCTTCAAAGATATGCAAAACCTTCTTGGGGGGCATTTTTCTTTTGAAGCCACTAGTAAAGTCGGTGCTTCCTCCATGGGACTTAACTTTAATCCTACAAGCTGTGACAAGTCCACCTTTTGAACCTGCCACCTCAGTTCCGTTAAAATTCTTGTCTTGGAAAACAGCCTTTTTAGTGGCTATTATGTCAGCCAGAAGGGTTTTAGAACTCCAAGCCCTGTGCATGAAACCCCCCTACCTCATTTTTCACAAGGATAGAGTGTCTCTCAGGACTAACCCTGTCCTTCCTACCAAAGGTGGCTTCAGAGTCAAATATTAACCAGTCAATCAATTCTTCCCAATTTTTCAGAACAAAGGGGAGTACACATTGCACAAACTGGATGTACACAGGCAACTACGTTTCTACCTGCACAGGACTAAAGATTTTCACAAGTCTGATCAGTTGTTTGTGTCTTTCACCAAATCAGCTATGGGAAAGGCAATTTCTAAAGTAACCCTAGCTAATTGGATTTCTCAGTGCATAATCCACTGGTATACGTCCTCAGGTAAACCAGTTCCTATGGGAATCCACGCTCATTCAACCCGATCCATTGCTACATCAGCAGCCTTCTGGTCCAGGGTTCCTCTGGACGACATATGTTCAGCAGCTACTTGGTCCTCTTCTCATACGTTCATTTCCCATTATAAATTGGATATGATTTCAAGGAGTAGGGCTTCCTTTGGCTCCGTGGTGCTTCGGAATATCCTTCCGTAAGGCCACCCAGGGTTATTTTTATAGGTAGCTGGGGACTCTGTCCCACAGATTGCAGAACAAATGAAGTAACTACTTCAGATAAAGAAGTTATGTACTCACCATAACGTTCCATCTGAGTAGGTACTTCATTTGTCTGCAACCGACCCCCCCTCCATGCCCCCTAACCATATCATGATACCTGGTCACCTCAAAAAATGTTATTTTTCATGAGGTTAGGCAATACTTGATCCTCTGTTGAAGGTTTACATCCAAAATCTCAGTATGTCCCGGTTCATAGGTAGGTACTAGGCTATTGGTCCTAGGGCCTATATAAGCCTAGCCAGAAAGGTACCCTGGCTTTCACCACCCAAGAAAATGATTTCCCTGTGCCCCTGCCGAGCAGAGCCACAGAGGTGATCCCCGGGGTGAATTTCCTATTTCCCAATAAACAGCCTTTACAAGTCTCAAACCCAGGACCCTGCACACCATAGCCAAAGTGATTTACCACTAAGCCATGTCACTTGAACTTTTCCGTGTTTCTTCATCATCTCTTTTCGTTTTAAATTATAGTTTTATGCTTTTGCTATTTATAGGAGCCTTAACTGTGTTGCTCTGAAATACCAATTCAAATAGGGTAATCCAAATCTGCCCTGTTCTATAGGAAGAGTAAGCTTATCCCACTTGACTCTTGCTGTCTTCCCTTCCCAGATAAAAGCCTTCGACTCTTTATTAATTACTATCCACAACTTCTTCTCTAGTTGATAAAAATATACTTGACCCGTATATAAGACTAAAGGGATTAAAAGCATTTTAACTGTTTGTATCTTACTATCAGTATCCATATAACAGACATTCCATTTTCTCAGTTTTTGTATTATCCTTTGTTTGGTCTCTTTCCACATATCCTTAGCTGCCACATCAGTATCATTTTTAATCCAAACTCCTAAATACTTCATTTTATCATGTCCCCATAAGTATGGATATTGCTGAACCAATTCATATGTGGGTACAGTTTACTGCTATTGCTTTTGTTTTGGCTTCATTCATTTTGTATCCCAAAAAGGTTTGAAATTGTCTCAATATGTTCCATAGCACTGTAATGTCCCTTTCTGGTTTTGTCAGGTATAAAATAATGTCATCTGCAAATAGAGCCAACTTCTCTTGACTAGAATACCAACTATATCCTTCAATTTCTGAGTCCCTTATTTTCATTTCTAGTGGTTCTAAATATAATGCAGACAACAAAGGGGAGAGAAGACACCCCTGCCTAGTTCCTCTGCTCAAGCAGAGATTATCAGAGAGGACCGCACCCACTTTAATTTTCGCCTCTGATCCCTCATATATCCTCCTAATCAACCTTATATTTTTGTCAGGGAATGCAAATGCTTCCATTGCTCTGCTCATAAAGTCCTAGCTTACTCTGTCAGATGCTTTCTCTGCATCAAGATCTACAAATGGCAGTGGTATTTTCGTACACTCTGCTTCCCTCTCGATCATCACTGTTCTGTTGTCAAATGTTTGCCTCCCCCTCCAAAAAACTACATTGATCCAGTTCTGTCGATTTTGGCATTACTTTTACCATTCTTTTTGCTATTATAGACATAAACTCTTTGTAATCATGATTTAGTATTGAAATGGGCCTGTATGAATATGGATCTGACTGATCGTTACCGTGTTTAGATATTACAGCTACTACCGCTTTCTTCCAGGATATTGGTATTTCTTCTCTTCTTAAAATATTTTTAAGCAAAAATTTCCAGATCTTTATAATTTTTTCCCTCTTTACCTTCTAAACCTCCACAGGAATACCATCTATTCCTGGGGACTCTCCTGTAGCTTGGTTGTACATCATCATTTTTATCTCATTTCCTATTATCCTAACTGTTAGTAATTGAGCCTCATTTACCTTGGCATATTTAATTCTTCCATAAACCTTTCCATTTGTACCTTTTCTTGATTTCCATATTTTTCTGCTTTATACAGACTTTCATAGAATTTTCAAAGTATTTCTAATACTTCTACAGGATCCCTTATTATCTTCCTTTTTATAGGCTCCCTAAGCTTGGTAACAGCCTTTTCTGTTTTCTGTTGGCTTAGTTGTTGTGCTTAAAGTTTTTGTGCTCTAGGGTTATCATCAAAAAACAGTTGATTAACAGCAGTTGTTTAAAACTGATGCATATTATTTATGTACTCCTGTATTTTCTACTTATTCTGCATTTGCTCCTCTTCTTGTTCTATGAGATGCGTTGTCAGTCTCTCTTCCATTACTGTTTTTTATAGTTTCTTCTGTTACTGTTGGCATTCAAAATTATTCCCTGTTCAAAGAAAAGAGGGCACATGGAAGACCTATTTTGGACTTATCCAAATTTCAAAATGTTGCCTGTCCAATCTCTTCTGCCTATGATCCTTCCTTATTACTCTGGACTTAAAAGATGCCTACCTTTACAAACCTCTTCATTCAGATCATATAAAAATGCATACGATTTTGTGCTTTGCAAATTCATTTTCAATTTCCATATTTGCCTTTTGGTATTTCTGCAGCCCCAGTGGTATTTGCAAAATATCTAAGCTCTGTAAAAGCGTTCTGCAGACTCAGGGTATCCACGTATACCCTTGTATGGATGATCTTCTTATCCAGGTCCTCTCAAAAACAGTCTTGTTCAGGAAATTTAGTTCACTGTGAAGCTATTTCTTCACCTAGGTTTCACCCTATCCCTGAAGAAGTCTGTTCTGCAACATTCACAGGATTTAGTTTTCATAGGATGGCATCATTCCTTCCTCAGAACAAGATAGAGTTTCTGAGTTCTTGCTTCCAGCATGTACTTAGAAATTATCTCAGTAAAAGACATATTGAGAGCCCTGGAATCCATGATTAAACCATGCATATAAGGCCTTCTGCCAGACTCCACACATGGAAGATTCCGTGGTACCTCAGTCCATTCTTGGTGCAACACTATCTCCATCTGCACTTCCAAAGTCTTCTTTTGCCCTTCTTGAAGAATGAATTCCTTTAGTGGATCAATCAGATAGCTCTCAACTCAGGAGTGCCCTTTCTGGTTCCCTTTTCTCTTTAGGAAGTCTCCACAGATGCTTCAGATCTGGGCTGGGGAGCCTATCCAATGAGTGCAAAAGTCCAAAGAGTATGGTCTTGGCAGGATTGGACCAAACATATAAATATCAAGGAAATGAAAACCCTGTTCTACCTTCATCACTTATGACCTACAGTGACCATTCAAATCCTCACAGACAATGCACCAGTCATAGTTCATCAACAAGCAAGGAGGAAAAAAAATCCTGTCATCTTTGCATGTTAGCCATGAGGGCATGGGAGATTACTATCCATTATAACCTGTTTTTACTAGCAGTTTACATCCTGTCACACAGTGAGCATATTTAAGGCAGAACATCGCAAATTAGTGTTAAACAAAGAGTTCTCCCTTCAGTTTGTCCATCATTGAGGAACTCCACAGATAGGCCTCTTTGCCTCTACTCTGCAGATGCAACTCAGCCTGTTCTCTTCCAGACTACCATACCAAGAGGCATTGAGAATGGATGTCTTGTCAAGCTCTTGGAAAGGGAAATCTCTTTATACCTGTCTTCCCTTTCCCCTAATTCCAAAAGGCCTTCTGAAAATCAAAAAACACAATAAAAAGATGCTGTTGATGACTCCGTTTTAGTCCACACGACATAGGTTCTCCCTTCATTTTCATCTAGCCAAGGGCAATCACCACATATTGCCCACAGAATGGACTTGCTCACACAACAAAAGTGCTCTCTCATTCATCCAGATGTCAAACTTGAATGTGTGGAGGATAGGTTTTGATACCATTTCGGTACATTTGTTTTCTGAGGACATGATACAGGTATTACAGGAGGCAGGAAAATCTGCCACAAGAAAATCTTACAATTCCACGTGGAAGAAGTTTTCAGTTTGGTGCCATAAGAAAGGACACGACCCTTATCATGTGGGTATCCCTTTTATCCTTACTTACTTGTGTGAGTTGCTTAGTTCTGGACTGACATATTCTATAAAATCTAATTTGACAGCCATTTCTGCATGTTTACCTGTGCATCCACCTCTTTCTTCATGTTATGAGGACAAACAATTCCTTAAAAATGTCCTTTATATCAGGTCTCCAAGAAAATCTATTCCTCCTCCTCATTGTGGAGGCTGAAGTCAGCAAGTGAGGGGAAAGGGTATATCCCCCTCTGCCAAAGAACAAGAAAGGAAAGAAAGGAAAAAGAGAAAGGAGAGAGGGTGCATATACCACAACAGTGATGTATTTGGACTGTAATGAAAGGAGATACTGGCGGCATAGCTGTCTAGAATTTTGTAAATGGTTATGTGTCATTTGTGAGAGTCAACATGCTTCATGTAAGATGCTTGTGTTACAGATGTATTAGAACTGTGTCATATTGTACAGAGCTGTGTACTGAAGAGATATTTTGTAAAGTACTGAGCAGAAATGTATATACACTATTGTAACTGTTTAGATGTATATATTTTAACAATGGAAACTGCAACACAGGAAGTTAACTTCAGAAGAATAGTTGAAATTGAATCTTTCAGTTTCAGTGCAACAGGAGACATAATGTTTAGAACTCCAAGTTTTTGTACGGTCTTTAAATGAGGAGGAATGTAAATTATGTTACGACTTCCACCATTTGCCAAAATATCTGAGGTCTATGTATTTTCACAGGTAGATGCTGAATACTACCAGCTGCATCAGTGGGGGGTTTCATCTGGGATAGTCAGATGACAAGAAGTGTTGTCAGTCTGCAAGCTATCCCCAGCAGTAATGTTTGGGATATTAATTTAAGAACTCTCTGAGAGAGAGACTGGGCATTTTGTATTTTGTCTTTGACCTGACAAGAACATCCACTCACCACATTTACCTTGTTGCCCTGTAAGTAAGTTAACTAGGGTACAGTAATTTCTCTTAGATGCAGTCAGGAATATAGTGAAGTATAGCCTAGATGTTTTCTTTATTTATTGGAGACTGTCCTTCAATGTTGTTTTAAATATTTCCTGTGATTTTGAATTCTGATGTAACTGTGATTATTTGATGAGTAGTTTCTTGTTCTTGTATTATTTGTTATTAAATATATTTAAACCTTTCATTGCGGCTGATATTTGTGAGACATATTTAAGTTCTCAGAGTACTTGCATATTTATTTGGTAACACTGTGTAGGCCACTCCTAATAGCCTTGCTCTTGGTCAAACTACCATTTGTATTGATGGTGACATTACACAGTAAGACTGGACACCCTTTGTTAAGGGTCATAATGTAGCTGATAAGGACGTGGCTGATGGCAGTGATAACTAACTTATAGTCTGGGCAGAAGAGGGCATAGCTAGTAAACCTGTGCCAGCCTTTCTCAGGTGCGGGTGTGTGTGTGTATATAAATCAAACCTCAGAGAGTGTGTGTGTGTGTGTGTGTGTGTGTGTGTGTGTGTGTGTGTGTGTGTGTGTGTGTGTGTGTGTGTGTGTGTGTGTGTCAGGTACTTGGGCAGGGACACACAGCACTGTTTTGTCAGAGAGGGTGCTGGAGATCTTGGCTTGGCCACTCAGCTGGGATGTCAACTTTATTGCTGTGCCAGTAAGGTGTCTTATTGGGGATCAAGAGAAAGAGGGGGAAACCAGCCCTGGACTGACTGTGGTCTCTGTGTGCTCTTAAGGGAAATTGCACTTGATGCAGAGAGCTGCATCTGGAAATACTGTGTGTGTACTGGTCACCCTCCCAGTGTACGCCCCCCACTGTTGCCAGTTGTGAGGATTGAGGCTCCTTGATTACTGGGCCACTGGTGGGGTGTCACATGGACATCTACTGGAGATGAATTATATATTAAAAAAGTTAACTTTCTCCCTCTTTGAACCTACGTCTTTAAAATTCTGCACATGGAAGGCAGTTTTGCTGGTAGTTTACACTTCAGCTAAAAGATTCTGAGTTACAGTCTATTATCCCCCCTTTTTTGATATTTCACAAAGATTCGGTTTATCTTAGTACCAAGCCTTTTATATCAAATGGTAAATGAAATGCCCTTGAACCAGTACATTCATTTACCAGGTTTCTTCCCAAATCCTCAGAATAAGGGAGAAAAAAAATCATACATTTATTAGATATTCACAGACAGCTTAGTTTCTGTATGCACAAAATGAAGTCTTTTAGGAACTCAGATCAGCTGTTTGTTTCTTATAAGGGCAGGAAGATGGGTCTCCCTGTATCAAAACTGGCTTTTTCCAAGTGGATTTCTCTTGATATATTTTTTGTTAAATCTTTCATGTGGAATTCTTTCAAGACCAGGTCAAAGCATATTCTACTAGATGGTTGTTTCATCTGGTGCCCTTTTCAAGGGTCTGAACCCAAGAACTATTCTAGAAGCATCTACGTGGTCCTCCATTCATACATTTACAAAACACTATAAGACTAATGTATTTTTCTACAGCCAGAACTGTTTTTTCAATGCCCATTCTTCAAGGTGTCCTGGACTTCAGCTGTGTGCATCAGTCCTCCTCCTAGTTAATATAAAAGCTTTCAGAATGTTCCTAGTAGTATGCAGTACTGCAACACTGATGAAATAAAGGACATACTAGGACTTTCAGGGTAGCTCCACACTGATCAACAGCTTAACTTCAACTATCCCATTGTGAAAAAAGAAATGGAAAGATAAGGGCCAGGACCTGTGCCACTTGCAATAATTTCAGTTACCAGTTAGTAAGTACAGTGCCTGATTGTCAGCAAAGAAGAAACTTCAAGATCATGAAAGAAAATCAAATAGAAAAGGTGAAAAGAAAATACTGACTGGGAAGAATGCTGCAGCTGTTCAGCAAAAAGCAGTTCAAGCTCCAGATTTGGGGCAAGACATGGCTTCCAGTAATCTAAAGGAAAAAATAAGTCAAATGTGCTCATAGCTGATTAATATAAATGAAACACTGATAGAGTATATCAACTCAAATAAAAGGCTGGGAAATGGTAGAAGCTTTAAACAGATATTCAGATGACTTGATAAAACTGCAAAAATCAGAGGTTGAAATGAAGTAAAGGCTAGCTGAGTATACAACTACTTAAGAGATATTTAAAAAATTGTAGAATTAGAAAGAGCTCATAGAGAAATCTGAGATTTTCTGCTGCACTAGAAAAACTGGAAATAAAAACATATTAGAGTAATGAAGCCGGACTAGGGGGGTGGTGTTGTGCTTATGTACGATGCTAATTATGAAGCAAACATGCATAATATGTTACACGATGACAATCAATATTGCCTAATCTCTCGTAACGAGCACAATATAGCCTTGGCTAAGATAAAATACTCCCTTTATGACTACTTAATGCAAGGTGTTATCAATGAGAGGCTGTATAATTTCTTAGTAGTTGAAAAACCCAGGATTCTGGTCATTTTTGGCATACCCAAGATTCACAAGGGTACAGATCCCCTGCTCTTTAGACCCATTGTTTCTGGGGCAGGAGGAGTGACAGAACCTATCGCCAAATTTATTGACCATATCACAAAGCACTATGCTTCAGCTTTAACCCACGTATGCAAGGACTCTTGGGAATTTCTTAAAAATTTTCCCAAAGACAAATGTACCGCCACATCCTTATTGGTTACTGTAGATATAAAGGAATTATTCCCTAGTATCCCCCACGTAACAGGGCTTGAATGGTTCACTGATTTTTTCAGGAATGAAACTAATTTGAGTAACAATTTTGTTAATTTAATAACTGAAATGATGAGCATGGTACTGGAGATAATTACATGTTCTTTAACGGAGAACTTTTCAAACAACTTAAGGGGGTAGCGATGGGTGCCTCCTGTGCAACTATTTATGCCAACGTAGTGTTGCACAGGTGGGAACATAAGTATATTTTTCAAACAACCTGGGCACAATCCATCACCTTTTATTGCAGATACCTGGACGACATCTATATCATCTGGGAGGGCACTCGTGAGCAACTTACAGCCTTTCTGCAATATATAAATTCTACCACAAATTTTTTGACTTTTACACACAAAATTAGCGGCAACGAAATGCATTATTTAGACGTCACGATTTTCAGGGACTCTAGCACCTCAGAATTACACTCAAAGGTTTATAGGAAACCTACCTTTTCGAACTCTCTGCTACATTTTGGCAGTCAACACCCTCTATACCAGAAGAAAGGTATAGTTAAGGGTCAATTAATCAGGGCCTCCCGTATAAGCAGTAGGTTAGAGGATTTTACAGAGGAGGTTAACAATTTATGTAACATGTTTATTGAGAGGGGGTACCCACATGAACTACTTAAAACCCTCATCAATGAGATATTTGCTAAGAGGGAATCTACTTACCCAGCTTTACTAGGAAATGTAGAGCACAGTATCCCCTGTAGTAAGGCATCAGACTCGCAACTAACCGAAAAAGGGGGACAATTTGTTTACACCTTTTCTGAGAAGTCCTCGCAGATAGAGGGTATTATAACTAAATATTGGTTTGTGTTGCAAAGTAGTGACGAGTTTAAGCGTATTATCACTGACAAACCTAGATTCGTCAGGAAAAGAGGGCAGAATTTAAAGGGAATTTTTGAGAAAAGACAGCTTACAACATCTGACAAACCACGACAACCAAATGGCACTTACAAATGTGGTGCATGTAAACAGTGTTACCTCCTGATAAATGACAGCCACATTTATTTAAGGTCACATCACATTAATCTAAAACCAACTGGGCACTTCACTTGTGGTACCAAAGGGGTTGTTTACATTGGTTGCTGTACCACCTGTGGAGGGTTTTACATAGGCAAAACGGAGCGTGAATTTAGGAAAAGGTTGTATGAGCACATATACGATATTGAAAATAAAAAAGAAAGCAATGCTTTCTTTAAACATTCTATTGTATGTCCTGATTTTAAGCTGGTCTTTATGGTGCTTGAGCAGGTTAATCCAGATATCAGGGGGGGAGATTGGGAATCCAAACTGGAATTTAGGGAGTTAATCTGGCAGTTGAAGCTTGATGCAGGGAAATCCCCGGGTCTTAATGGCATGCTCAGTATAGGTTCGGTGCTTAAACTTCGTAGGGCCAGGTTATAAAATTACCTTCTCCCCCTTATATACTTATATACCCACATGCTTGTTTATATATATTGATTTATTTATTTGTTTTTTTGTATGTACAATTATTCATACATTGGCTTACACATTCATATTATTTACTGTTTTTAAATGATGAATTACAGTTTTTAGTATGCCATGCACCAACGTTTATTTGCTCTGTGTCAGGTAACTTAAGGGTCATTCTACAATCATTCTTGTATTTATTCCGTATTTTTTATCTATGCGGTGCACGTTGTTTTAGTATATTATTAACTGCAGTTGGTACACAGAGATAATTTATGATGGAAATATTGAATTTTTAAGAATTTTTATTGGTTTTGTATTGTATTCAACACACTTGAAATTTGAGTAAGGGTTAAAATAATTAACAATGTTAATTATATCATGTGATCAACCACTAATAGTATTTAAGCATCTTTTTGGAACTATTATGGTTGTTTGACTTGATAAAGCCTGGAATAAACCAGGCGAAAGCGCTTGTCATATTCTGGTTCAGTTTTTGTATACCTGGTAACGTGTGGAATAAAGAACTTTTTTTACATTTTCGCTACTGGAATTATTGTCTCTGCTGGAGAAATTGTTTTTTCTTGTTCTTGGTCTTTTTGCGTTGTGGACCAAGATATATAGTCTATGTTTGCGTGCAAATCTAAAATCAGCACCAGCTGCCCCTGTCTAAGAAGGACATAGGTGACAACTCCAATGTAAATGTATGATTTCCCAGATTATGCTTAAAAAGGATCATTGAAGAGCTCTGTTTTGCATGAATTGGGAGTTTGTTCCTGAGGAGGGGCAACCTCTGGGAGAAATGTATGCGTCTCCAGCATGTCCTGTTAATATTGCAGGCTAGTTTAAGATCCCTAGAGCAAGTGAATCTTGTTCTATTGAATTTGCGGATGTGCTGCAGCTTCATCAAGGCAGGGTCTGAGATTGCTTTGTAGGCCAGGCGCAAGTCACCTCTAAGCATTCTATACAATACTTGCTTGAGGGTTTTCAGTAAAAGAAAGTCTTGTTAAAAGTGGCATAGGTTCAATTGGAGATGACAAGAAACAACTGCATAAAAGTTAAACCTGCCAAACATTAGTGGGTGCTTGTATCACAAAATCTTAAAATGGATATCTAAAAAAGCTGTCATGTATAATAGATGGAAATAATAACTTATCATAATGACGACACTTTCCATATTATCATGGAATATGAATGGTCTCATAGGTATAGACAAAAAGGAAAGAACATTGAATTATATTAAGAAATGCAGCAGGCAAATTACAATGCAACAGGGGTCACACATTTGGAAAGAACTGAGCATGCGAGTTTAATAAAGGATTTCAGGATGGATATTCAGCAGAATATCAGTGAAGAAGGAAAAAGGGAGATCAAATAGTGATAATAATGGTAGATTTGTGGCAGTAAGGAGCTGCTTGCAAGGGGCAAAGATTGTGCTGGCATGTATTTGTATTCCACCTAAAACTGTTGTTATGGAGCTTAAAAAATTTTGGGAGAAATCAGATTTCTGCAGGGAATATTAGTTATAGGTGGGGATTGGAATTTGATTTGCAACAGTGAGAATGTATCAGGGGACGTGGGAGGGAAAATGTAACAAATAATGGTAGATTTCTGAAGAATTTTATGAAAATATTTGATATGGAAGATGTGAATTCAGTAGTAGGGACTTTGAGAGAATTTGTATATTATTCCCTAAGGTACAATAGCTGGGCTAGACTAGACAGAAATTATATTTTACATGAATATGTGCATTTAACTAAGAGCTTTGACACACATCCAATAAGTATTTTAGATCATGTACCAGTAATAACTAAAATAAAAATGCAGGGTAATTGAGTAAAAATGAAACAGTGGCACTTCCCCACCTACTGTTAAAAAGAGAGGAATTTAAGAAATGGGTAGAGGAAATTATTTGGGAGTTATTAGGAAAGTCAGAAAGTACTTCAGAAGTTATAGCTAGTAAATGGAAGAAAAAAATATGGTTAAGAAGTAACAATAATTATTTAGAGGAGCTGACAAAGGTTAAAGTATTGCAGAATAAGGGGAATCACCACAAAATATAGTTCCTAGTAGACTCACTTTTAAGGAAGGACCACACAGCTGTAAAGAACCACAAAAAATAAGGATAGTGTAAAATATAGCAGTTAAGTGCTTTTGTCCCTTCAGTCACAGGAAATTCATCATCATGGTTTTAGCTGAATCTAGAAAGAAGCTGCTGTTAAAAATTAATGATCAGTAGGGCATATAAAATATTGCACAATAACTATAGGAATGAACGAGAGGAGGTTAAAAAAGATTGGAAAGAGAGGATGGATAAGAAGTTCAGAAAGACGTAACGGGAAGACATATGGGCATATAAAATATTGCACAATAACTATAGGAATCAATCAGAGAAGGTTAGAAAAGATTGGAGAGAGAGGGTGGATAAGCATTTCAGAAAGACACAATGGGAGGACATACGGCTTGCTTCCAAATATGCAACAAAGTGTAGAAGATTTAGGATTTTTGCTTGTAAGCGTTTGCATAGGTATTTTTATGCTCTAAAGTATTTTTCCTTAGTTAGATGGTGAAGGTTGGTGGTGTGATGTGGAAGAAAGAGGTAACTGGGAACATATATTTTGGAATTGTTATAAGTTGGCCGACATTAAAAATTCCCTGCAGAGTATTGTGCCAGAAATACTGGGCAAGCAAATGTATGTAAGTAAGGAAATTATTTTTTGAGCTGCATACAGGATTTGACTTTCCTAGACATAGTGAGGCCATGTTAAGTTTAATCCCGGTGGCTGCCAAAAAAAGAAATTACTAGAAAATAGAAACCAAAATATATATCAACCATACTTGAAGAAGTGATGTTGTAACAAGGGAATAAAAGAACTGGAAATTGGATCTTTAGAAAATGGTAGGAACAAGTTACATAGAAAAAAAATGGAAATTGTTGGAACAATATATGCAGAAAATGTTTTGGAGAATAATGAAGTTGGATTGATTATATTGTACAAATTAATGTATGTGATGTATAATGTTTATAACTGTGAACAAGTTAATATGGTTTATTTTATATAAAAGTAAGTGTACAAATGTCATAAGTGATAATTTAATAAAGGTGTTTAAAATTGAAGGCCATACTTCAGTTATGTAAGAGATTACCATAAAAAGTAATGTTCAGATAGATCACTGTTGCAGTATATGCATGTAAACTTCTTTCCCCTTTTTCTTCTCTCTCTTCTTTTTCCTTGGCTGAGGTGGAACTATGCTTTTCTCTTTCAGCCTTGCTGACTTGCCTAGCTCCTGCTCTTTTTTTAGCATCAGTCTTCCCTGTCACGGACAAGAAAGACTTGAGGAACTTTCTGCTCATATGTCCCTTATGCACCAGAGTAGATTCTCATACATACGTCATGATTCAGACTAAGGCATGAGAGGAAATCACCAAAGCGCTGGCATACTGGCCAGCAGGATACACCCCCCCCCCCAGATAACTTAAGTCACTGAAGCCTAAAACTCCTTTTTGTATACTTCCAATTCATACCCATAGTGCCTTATAGTGTCCAGAACCTTTTAGGGTCTGGCTTCTTTAACTAAGAGATGTACCAGCTAACAATAGGCAGTATTATAGAAAGGGCATGATGTTATTAACAAAATTACACTAAGATTGTTAGTCTAGGATGTCCTGCTGTGCAGAAATGTATCTTTGTCTGCCTGTTATTCATATTTTCATAACTGAGAAACCTGCATGCATTTGAAATGTATGGTGTAAAACATCACTATGGGGGATAGGATAATTCACTGTCAGTGCTGGGTTATATCATACTATACTTGAAATACTGCTAGTTTTTTGTTAGTAATTACGAAAATAAGAAGTATTTCCATATGTAATTAATAGTTCAAAAAATAGTGGCTTACAAACTGTGTCATGATTAAGTGAAATCTGAAGATGTTGAGGAAAACTGTTTTTGATATTTGTACTGTAAGTCACACATCTTGAGAGCTATCCAGTATTAATGCTAATCATACAATTCAGCATATGATTTTAAATTTCTATAAATATTTCAATAAATATGGACTTAAAGAGGAATTTCTTGTTTTCATGTGAAAGCTGATGTCTGGTTAACAAAAATGTTCTAACAATATATGTCTAGGTTGTAGGTGTAGTTTTCAAGATATGGACATTTGTGAAAGTTTACAAAAATATAATTTGTGGATTCTGTGCATTATGATGTATAACTGTAGTTATGGAAAAGTCTATGAATGCACCAAATATTCTACAAAGATGTTTGTTATTTTGAATGGTAGATGTATATATGAATGAGGCTCTAGGAATGAAATTAATATTACTCATGTCAAAATTGATTGTTTTTTATTTGATGCATTGTGCCAGGGTATTATTACTCAACAATAGTTTGATTTTTTTACAGGTTGATAAACCTCTGATACTGTCTGTTTTTGGAATACCTAAAATCCATACAAACCCAAGTGATCCACCTTAGAGGCCCATTGTAGCAGCATGTGGATTTAACAGAGTCTTTTGCAGCTTACATTGATTTTCATTGTAAGCATATATTGAAAAACAAAGGACATATATTACATGACTCTTGGCATTTATTGGAAATTTGAAACAGGGTCCCTTTTTGACGACATTGTTGTTTTTGTGGCTGTAGATATTGTGAATTTATTTTCTGTTATTCCACGTCAGGAGGGGTGTGATTTCTTTCTTAAAGCCCTCATTGAGTACTTGGCATTCAGCAACACTGAAGTCAAACTTATTGTTGATTTTATGGATATTGTTTCACAGAAATATTTCATTTTTTATTTGAGGGTGAATATTTTTGTCAGGTGTCGGGTGCGGCCATGGGGGTCAAACATGCTCCCATTTATGCTAACCTAGTATTAGTTGAATAGGAAAAACAGTTTGTTTTTTGCCTGTCCATTTTTTGAGAAAAGTCTACATTATTGTAGATTTTTGACCGATATATTAATTTTGTGGAGAGGTGAAGTGGACCTTTTACTAGATTTCATCAATTATTTGAGTAACTCTACTTTTTTTTTAAAGTTTACGTATAGATGGGATGCTAAGAAGATAGATTATTTGGACATTATTTTATATGAAAAAACTCCAGCTTTACTCCTTAGCATATCGCCTACTCCGAGATGATCTCTGCCTAACATATAAAGCTATGTCAAACCTAGAGCTGTTGGACATGCTACACCTAAAGAAATCCCAATCCCTCCAAGCTACACGCTCTAGGGACCTAAACCTTGTCACCACAATAAACAGGACACGCTGGAGGGATAGATTCCTGTCCCAGAGACTTCCTATACTCTGGAACAAGCTACCCATCTATGTCAAGCAAAGTTCTTCATTAGCATTCTTCAAGAAAAATCTTGATGAGTGGATGGGAAATAGGAAATACACCCCGGGGATCACTTCTGTGTCTCTGCTGGACAGTGGCACAGGAAAATAACTTTCTTGGGTGGCATAAGCTATGGTACCTTGCTGGCTAGGCTTACGTAGGCCCTTGGGCCGATAGCCTAGTACCTACCTATGAAAACAGTGAAGAAAAGGTATTTTTTCCACCATTTTCAGTAAAAAAACTTATTCCAACTAATCTTTACACTTTGGGAGTTGTCACTCCTTGTTTCAGAAGAGGGGTTTAGTCAAGGGAAAGATGGCGTGACTCTCTATGTTGATAAGTAGCCAATTTTTGTCGGATGAAATTAGGAAACTTATTAACATATTTTTGGACAGGGGTTAGCCTTTAAAGGTGTTACATAAAATTAAAAACAAGGTGATTGGGGATAGGAGAGTTAGATTTTCTCCAGTTTTGAAAAAGAAAACACCACACCAGGCTGATGACCCCTACCTTTATGTAACGTTAAGAGCAGGGAAAGGAAAGGGGCAATGATTGTACCCTTTAATAAGGATGCTTTGCAGGTTGTTGAAGCTCTCCGAAAAACATGGAATTTGGTGTTTATGCCAGATGTGAAAGGCAGGTTAGATGCTACTCCACTAGTCACTTATAGTAGGGGTAAGAACATAAAGGAAAATGTAGAGAATGAATTGCTACAAAGTAAAAACAAGTTTAAATGTAAGATGTTGAAATGTGAAATGTGCAAAATGTATAGACATATTAATGATGGACCTTATGTTTCATTGGTTAGTTTTGACAGGTCGTTATTATGTCCAGGATGTTGCAATTGCAATACTAAGAATGTTATTTATTTTGGCAACATGTTTGATGTGTCCATCTTTCTTTGTGGGGAAAACAACCAGAAGGTTGAAGGACAGGATTTTCAAGCTCCTATACGATATAAAACGAGAAAAGTGGTGACCGCAACATTTTTCTGGTATATAAAGAATAGATGTGGCAATTTCAAGCCCCCATAAACCCTGAGAACACTGCTGCCTATGCAGAACTGTTCACAGAAACCCTAAACAAGCATATTAAAAGCTGTACATAGGCAGCTGTACCCACCAGGAAGAAATGCAGAACTAACTCAAAGAACAATCCACCTGGTGGAATCACAACATCAGCAGGCTGTTTCACAGAAAGAAGAAAACCATGGCAAAAATTAGGAGGTGCAGCACCCAGTAGGATAAAAGCACACTCATCAAACTAAACAAGCAAATCATAGGACATGTAAAGTCTACCAAAGCCAAATTTCAGGTAAATTTGGCCACTCAGGCCATGTACAGCCACAAGGTGTTCTTTAGCTATGTCTGCAGCTTCAAAGGCAGTACACAATTGTGTGCAGAGCTCATTGTAAATAGAACCATCTATACTGAGACAGAACATACGGCAAACCTACTGACAGACACATTTTATCTCCAACTTTACCCCTCTCTCGCCCTCAACCTTCCCTCAGGAAATGCCATGCCATCAAATATAACTCCTCCTGCAATCACTAGGGAACAGGTCTTTAATGCTGTCTCTAAAGCCAAGAACTCTGTATCAGTTTGCCCAGACAGTATCCCAGTATGCCTTTTAAATAACATGAAACATGCTCCATCAGGCCATCTAGAATTGCTTTTTAACTATAGCTTCCAAACAGGCTTCATGCCTCATGAATGTAGAAGAACAACAGTCATCCCTCGCATAAAAGTGAACCATCTACAGACCCTGGAAACTACAGATCCCATACGTCTAACTAGTGTCATATGTAAAGCCATGGAAAGATTTATCTTGGAAATCAGTAATGAGATAGGAAACCTCCAGACACTGGACCCAACCCAGTTTGGTTTCATCAAGGGCAGGTCATGCCTACTCATCCCGGCGGATTTCTTTGAAAAGGTTATCAGAGCAATGGATGAGGGCAGAATGGTTCACACTGACTACCTTGACCTGGCCAAGACATTTGACACAGTACCCCACTTGGGCATTGTTGACAAACTTAAGAGATTAGCTACAAACCCTTATGTCATCCAGTGGATAGCCAGCTGGTTCACAGAGAGGACACAGAAAGTTAGAACTGGGGAGTTCACCTCCACAAAGAGGCCAGTGACAAGCAAAGTCCTTCAGGGATTGGTCCTGGGACCGTTCCTTTTTAACATTTACTTCTCTGAAGTCACAACCAATGTCAGTGGCTCTGGTTAAATAAATTTGCTGTTGATTGCAAATTAGGAGCTGTCATTGAATTGTCCGCCCCCCCCCCCCCCCACACAAATGTTCTCTAGAGAGGGTTGACGCAGGCAAACAACTGGTGTCAGAGCCATGTACTAAAACTAAATCCCAAGAAATGTATAGTAGTATCCTTTGGTAAGTCATCCACCCCTGATAACTATCATATTGGCAATATACCCCTGTAGTCAGGGACTAGAGACACACATATAGACAGTAATCTAGCTTTTGACCATCGTCTGTCTGTGGTAGTGATGAAATCATTCTATGTTATGCAACAAAGGTATGGCATGTAGGTCCAAGGAAGTCATTGTTCTGCTATGTTTGGCATTCATCAGACCAATCAATGAATACAGTGTCCCCACTGGTATGTACCTAACCAGCCATATCTATCAACTGGAACATCCACAGAGATTCCTCACTAAAGGAATACAGGGCATAAGTAATGCGTTTTATGCAGACCACCTGAATACCATATCCCTGGATTCTATCTTCTACTGGCTGTTGAGGGGAGATCTATGCCTGGCATACAAGGCATTGTCATACTCTACTTTGATGGACTTCCTACACATCTGCAAAACAAATAGCACCAGAATTACCTGTTCTAAACTTAAACTTGCCTGTGATATAAATAGGACATGCTAGATAGGCATGTATCCCAGAGACTACCCCTTCTCTGGAGCAGGCTCCTCATCTATGTGAAGCAGAGTTCCTTCCTAACCCAATTCAAGTCTAACTTGGACAATTGGATGGAGAACAGAACATCTCCCAGGACCCTGCATGTAAATGTTTCACTTCCAAGCCCCTGCTTACACTTATCAAGGGTACCAGAATTTGTCATAGATTTGGGATATATGGCTAAGCTTCAAAAGGCCCTTGTGGTTGTTAGCCTAGTAAATACCTATGAACCTAAATGCCTTATGTAGGCACATCATGAGTGTAATGATTTAAAAAAAAAATATTTCATCATTAATAGGGTGATATTAGACAAGAAAAGTGGTGACTGCGACATTTTTCTGGAATTTAAAGAACTGATGTGGCAAATGCCGATTAAAAACTTGGTTTAAATGATAATATTTCTATTTATAGTGTTTTGAAGTTAAGAGGTAGGAGTTTTTAACAATGTTTAACAATGAATTTAATATCAGTATTTTTATTTTTAACTTTTTTAATTTTCATTTTGGTATAGTTTTTGATTGTAGGACTGCATGAATTAATGTAAAATAATTTTTTGTACATATTTACCTTTAAACCAAAGTAATGCTGGAATTGGTTAATTGATTTTTAAACAGGGTATTTAAATGTATGATTAATTGTGATTTCAGGCTCTAAAGAAGCCCCTTTGTTTGTAGGGTAAAAGCACTAAGTCTGTATGTATGCTGTTTGAGGGCTGATATGTCTTCAGTGGAGCCGTTTCTTTTATTTTTTGTTTGTTAATGCCGCACTCATGAATATGTTCCACAAATAACCTGAACTTCTTCATTCATCTAGTCATTTTAATTATAAACCTACAAAGATGCTAACTAAAATACATCAATGGTTACTCAGTACATTTTTCTCCACATAGGTGTGTTTCCAATATCTTTGTCCCAAACAACTCTGAACTCTTATGCCTTACAGCGTACCACTGCCTCAGGCAGTTTATCACAGATCTCTTTCCCCCTTATTGGGAAGTAGTTATTTTTTCACCTCTAACTTTAAATTTTCCATTTCCAGGTGCCACCCATATTTTCTTCTGCCTTGTCTGTCTTCTTTCCTCTGCTTCACACACTATCTTGTTCTCACAATGCAGATGGTCCCAGCTGATGTTTGTCTAGATTTTTAATTCACTGGAAACAAATCGTATTTGGAACTGTTACTTCTAGTGGCATTTTTTGTAGTCAAATGTATCTTATGCAGTCTTCTACATTTTTGTAAAATGGGAATATATTTTTCAGGAATTATTTGGTAGTTTATGAAGCTAAATAAGTAATATTGTGGAATTGCTTATTCATCAGACCAATCAATGAATACAGTGTCCCCACTGGTATGTACCTAACCAGCCATATCTATCAACTGGAACATCCTCAGAGGTTCCTCACTAAAGAAATACAGGGCATAAGTAATACGTTTTATGCAGACCACCTGAAGACCATATCCCTGGATGGATTTTTAGTATGAATATACAGAGCTGACAATTTTGGAAATGGTATTGCTGTAAAGTTGAGATGTGTACTAAATGTATATTGAGCTTTGCATATCTAGATGAAGAATTTAAACTTTACACACAGTGGTACCCTTTATTATACAGGAGCTGTGCTTGTATTTTTGCATGCAGTTGTACATTATGATGCAAACTAAAATTAAGGGAAAAATATTGAGTGGAACATCAATATATACCTTTTTTTCTGATCACAGATATGAACGTATTCTTGTGGAGCCAGATCCAGCACCAGCATATGCTTTGAAATTACTTGTGTCCCTGACAGAACACAGTGCCAGTTTTATCAGGTAAATAATGACTTTAACTTAGACACAACTTCCAAAAATTGCCCATCTATGTTACTTGTTGAGATTAGCTAGAGTTTGTTCCGTCTTGAATTACAGTCAAATTACACTAATGTATGGCTGTTCATTTGAACTGAAAATATTTTAATGTGGATTGAGATGGAAAATATTGAAGGGATTCATGCACTGGTATATGAAACCTCAGAAGGAAATGGGGAATAGACTCTAGACTAGATGTTTATGACGTGATTTAAACAAGCACTTTCCTATACTGAATGCTGGTTTGCCATGGAGTTGAACTGCAGCAGTAGTGATTGAAGATATGTAGTCAGTGAATGGAGAAACTATGTGCCATCTCTCAATTAAAAATGAAGACAATATTAATTCAGCGCATTCAGGAGGTTAACTTATACAGGATTTATGGGTAACAAGATATATCTTTCTATGTCTTTAATTAACTTGTTCAAATTCCTTGCTATGTGTAGTATTAATTATTCTGTTTACTAAAGCTAGGCACTGAACAATGTGCTATAAAAATAAGGAGATACTAAATTGCGAGGGCACATTAATAGTACATGCTCAGTCGTGTGCTGTTGCAATAGCCACATATTTAAGAGTATGAATCGATGACATCTATTTTTCTTCATTAACAGAAAACCTTATATTCAAGTTGGTCTCTTCTCTGTACTGTAACTGTTGGACTGGTCGCCGAAGGCACGCCTTCTTGGCAGCTATAACTCACTCCCTAGTACGAGTGTCTCTCCCCTGTCTTGTCTAGCCTTTCCTGATCTCTTTGCTGCCATGAGTCTTCAGCATGATCCCAAACTAGTTCAAGTATTAGAGGATGAGTTTTTATAGTTTCAGTTTTAAGTATTTAAAAAATAATTTTGCAACTCTTAAAAATACACATTTTCTAATAGTTTACCTCTGGTGATTTTATCTTCTGTGTAGTCTGTCTAATTTCCCAGTTTTTCCCTTACTATTACCCGGTCATTATTCCTTCCCATAAAAAAAACAAAAAAAACATAAATCTGACTATCCGATGATGTCTTTTTGTCTTCTGATTCAAGATGTGGATTGTCGAATCCGAGAGCTCTGACTCCTCCGCTACTCATAATTCCCTCTCTTCTCCTGAATTACCTGATATCTCATTTAATGCCTTCCTAACCAGATGTGTGGACAGAAAGCTCCATTGCTTTTTATAAGTGAAGCTGTTTTTGCTTTGAAAAAATAACAGAAAAACCACCCAAAAGAGCAGAAACTCAAAACTGGTGAAATAAAAATAAAAAATGCCACCAAACCTGTACAGAACAGTAACACTTGACAAACTTTATTGCAGAAAAAGACTAAGCTCTTGCACCCTGTAGCTCCCAAGGCTTCATCAGAGTAACTGTTAAAATTCAAATGCAAGCTTAAATAAACTTCTTATCAGAGTCACATGATCAATGTAATAGGGAAATGAATGAATACTTATTTAAAAAGACAGTACATCAGCATGAGTAAAGTGCTGTGTTCAGTAGAAGTCACCTTAAAATATACATATAAATGTATATTAATTCACTTATAGCAAATTATTATAAAGTGCTAGTGCTAATAAAATAATATGAATATGTAGTATAATGCCTGCCCCACTGTAGATTTGATCTCGGACACTCCCCCAGTCCCATCTCTTTACCACATTCTACCTAATAAACTCTTTCTGCACTTGCTTTTAGTCCTTTTTAATTTAATTGCATTTTTTAAACTGTGTTTGGTCTAATATTGCTACATACTCAAGTGTTCTAGCTGGCACTGCATGTGAATTGTTTTTGCTACTGTTTTAGCTACTTTTCTGTAAAAAAAAAAAAAAAAAAAAAATGTAAGCCTCTTTCCTACCTTTCCTGTAACTAGTGTTCCAGATACAGATTTGCTGTATCCAGGACTGTATGTAAGCTTCTGAGCCCTCCAAGCCTTTCTGTGTTGGAGGGAAGCCTTCTAGCTTATCTGTGGGAGTGGTAAGCACTAGGTAACATGTCTACCACATGAGGAGTGGTTCTGGCCCAGAAATTGTAGTTATTGGCTGTTTGAGCAATCTCTTCCATCTCTCTCAACTTTCTGATTTGAAAGCCTGCATTTGCACTTGTTTCTGTCCTGTAACTCATCTAGTGCAGATTAAGATTCTTAGTTTTGGCACTTAAATTTGCTTATTCGTGCTCAACACTTGTTCAGAACTTGTAAGCACTAAATAAGCTACTAATTACTATAGCACTCAACCTTCCTCATTACCTAGAGAAAAACAGTTTTTGTACTTACTTTTCTCACTTGCTTAGAGAAAAACAGCTTTTGTACTCACTTTCCTCACTTATGTAGAGGAAAATAGTTTTTTATTCAGGCATGTCCAAACGTCAGCTCTCAGTGTTCTCTCCTGTCTATCTGATGAATCTGGGCATCTTGAGACAATGTAGAAATTGCCTCATGTACACAGACAACCCTCTCCTCCTACCACCCAACACTACAACCTGTGAGAGATGCACTTATTTAGCCAAACTGGAGGTAAAGCTCTCTCCAACCAAGACTGAACTTGACAGTCATGAGGAGAAGGTAAACATCTGCAGCACACTACACTCATCACATAGTCTCACTAAATCTACACCACCAAAATCCACACATAGTAACACAAAAACATTCGCGGAGGCTCTCAATAATAATCTTGTCTAAGCAACAGAGACCTCCAAAGCAGAAACGCAAGCAACCTCCATCCCCCAACACAACCCAAATGACATATAGCCCACAGACTCAGTGTGCCACTCATCCACAGCCAATAAGGTAAAACAGCGTACCCAACACATTAGTCATAGGTGACTCTATAGTCAGGCACACTGATGTCCCACTCACCAGGCTGAACAAGAAAAGGTTACTGTCAGCTGCCTGTTGGGTGCCAGAATCCACCACATAACCCACGCACTCGGGTCACTCCACAACAAGTACAAATATGACTCTGTCATTGTCCATGTTGGTGTGAATGATCTGAGACATACCTCCCTGGACTGCATGAAAAGAGACATGGAAGAGTGCTCTGGTCTTGTAGCCCAGGCAGGTATGAACGTAGCCCTGAGTAGCATTCTGCCATCGCCCAGAATGATACCGCAGTACAAGGACATCATGATTGACTTCAACAATTGGCTAAGCTTCTGATGTCATTCTAAGGGGATCCAGCATCTGTCTGCTTGGGATGACATGGTCGACAGACCACGATGGTTTGCCACAGATGGCCTGCACCTGTCGCCCCTGGGATTCCGGATACTGGCTAAGGCTCTTACTGCCCCTATAGTGCCTTTTTTAGGCAAGGTTCAAATGACAAATTCACCACCGTAACAGGCAAGCAAAAACTGAGGGTAATGCTACTCAATGCTAGAAGTGTAAATCTCAAAATGCACTCACTCGAGGCACTCCTTAAAATGGAGAACATCGATATCTGTGCAGTGACTGAGACCTGGTTCAAGGCGCCAGAGAGCACCCCTGCACTACCAGGCTATAACTCATACCACACTTTTCAGCCATGTAACCTGAATCGAAACACCAAAGGCGGAGGTGTGTCCATATTCATTAAGGATATCCACACCTCCAGGGTAGTTGCTCAACATAATGCATCCGAGGTTATCCAAGTGCAACTAACTCTGGGCAAAACTGCAATCCAAATTGTAGCTTGCTACAGATCCCCCACCATGCCCCAGGATTCCCACTCCTCTTTTTTTTGATGTACTGGAAAATATTAGGGTTCAACCAAACACCATAATAATGGACGACTTCAACTACCCCCACCATTAACTGGGAAAACTACTCGTGTACTAATGCCTTAGCTCAATGCTTTCTAGAATTCATAAACTCCAATGCCCTGGCTCAACTTATTCACACCCCCACCAGGGGCAACAATATCCTAGACCTAGTCATTACCAGCATGAGTGACCAGTGTTCCACACCTGAAGTCAACTCCTCGTTGGTCCGATCCAACCACAAGCTAATCACCCTTGATATCCACATCCCACCCCCACCCCCCTTATGGAAACCATGGTAAAAAATTTCTCCAAAGCCAACTTCATGCTTCTTAAGACAGAAGTGGTGAACTTCATGACACCCATGCAGATGGACAATACAGTTACAACTGCTGAATCCTACACAAATGCACTCAATAAGCACTTACACGAGTGCATGGATCATGCTGTCCCAAACAGAACCAAGATGCTATCCTCCAAAAAAAGGAAGCCAATCTGGTGGTCCCCTGCTTATAAACAAACTGTACAACAGAAGGAAGAAACTGTTGCAAAAGAGAGTAAAATCCCATGAGTGGAGGAGCTCCCTGCTCAGCCACAGTAAGAAGCTGAGATCCCTTGTAAGATCCCCCAAAGCTAGCTACAAAAACAAAATCACCACTAATTCTAAGGACAACCACAAAGCATTCTATACCTATGTTAAAAATCTCTATGGCAACACCCAGATCTGCTCTGAGTTACAGCACAACGGCACGGAAATTACAGAACCAACTGATATTGCCAACATCCTGGCAGATGGGTTCAGTGCTAACCTTACCCCCCTTCACCCCCTAAAGGGCCCATATCTATATAGGAAGAATGCAGAGTCCCTGTAATCACAACTACACAGGTAAAAGCTGCACTCTCTAAAGCCAAAAACACAGCATCCATCGGACCGGACAACATCCCAGGCTACGTTTTACACGAACTTCAGAACGAACTGGCTCCCCACTTAGCACCATGTTCAGTAATAGCCTCGCATCAGGCTTTGTGCCCACTGAATGGTGCACAGCAACAGCTATCCCACTCCACAAAGGGGGAGCCATCACTGATCCCAGGAACTATCGACCAGTTAGCCTGATGAGCCTGGTCTGCAAGGTCATGGAACGTATCGTCATGGAACTCATAAACAAAGACATTGGTAACCTCCAAACTCTGGATCCCACCCAGTTCGGGTTTGTGAAAGGCAGATCATGCCTTCTGACCCTGATCGACTTCTTTGAGGCAGTCACCAAAGCCGTAGATGAGGGTAAGGTGGTTCACTCAGCCTATCTTGACCTTGCCAAGGCTTTCGACACCATCCCCCATTCTGGAATTATAGCTAAACTCATTAAACTAGGTATAAATCCCTATGTCACAAGATGGGTTGCCAAGTGGCTCACTGACAGAACCCACAGTGTAAAAGTTGCAGACTCCAAATCTGACCTCAAAGCAGTGACAAGTGGAGTACCACAGGGTTCCGTCCTGGGACCTCTCCTGTTTTGTATCTACTTCTCTGAAGTACAGGCTAACACAGAAGGCCTCTGGCTTATGAAGTTCACAGATGACTGCAAACTAGGAGTCATAGACAAGTCCTCAAATGGTGTGGACATCCTACAGAAAAGTCTCGCTGAGACAGATGCCTGGTGTCAGAGCCATGGCTTCAAGCTCAATGCCAAAAAGTGTAGTGTCATCCCGTTTGCTAAAAACTCTGTACCCATGAACTACCACATAGGCAGCAATCTACTTAACAGTGAATGTGTGATAAGAGACCTTGGGACCCAGGTGGACAGTAGTCTCTCCTTTGATAGTCACATCACCACAGTACTCAGGAAGTCCTTCTACATGGCACACCTCATCTTAAAAGGGTTCTCATCCATGGAAAAATAGGTCATTGTTCCCCTCTACTCGACACTCATTAGACCCATTATAGAGTACAAAGCCCCTTTTGGAATGTACCTCACAGGATATCTGCAGCAGCTGGGAAGGCCACAGAAGTACCTCACAAAGAGGATTACTGACCTCAAACAAATGCCGTACACTGACTGTCTCAAAAAACTCCAGCTTTACTCCGTAGCATATCGCCTACTCCGAGGTGATCTCTGCCTAACATTTAAAGCTAAGTCAAACCCAGAGCTGTTGGACATGCGACACCTAAAGAAATCCCAATCCCTCTGAGCTACAAGCTCTAGGGACCTAAACCTTGTCACCACAATAAACAGGACATGTTGGAGGGATAGATTCCTGTCCCAGAGACTTCCCATACTCTGGAACAGGCTACCCATCTATGTCAAGCAAAGTTCTTCATTAGCACTCTTCAAGAAAAATCTTGATGAGTGGATAGGAAATACACCCCGGGGATCACTTCTGTGTCTCTGCTTGACAGTGGCACAGGAAAATAACTTTCTTGGGTGGCGTAAGCGAGGGAACCTTGCTGGCTAGGCTTACGTAGGCCCTTGGGCCGATAGCCTAGTACCTGCCTATGAACCTGCAACTTACTTAAAAATAACTAATTTAAAATTGTTGAATAAAAATGTTAGATAAAAATGTTAAATAAAAATACACACTGGTTAGCCCTTGCAGGTCTTAAACCCAGGACCCTGTACACTTTAGTCACAAAAGTTAACCACTACACCATGACTTCTTTCTTATTTATTTAAACAATACATAATATAGTTATATATACAGATCTCCATCGCCATTAATTTTAACACTGGAGATAGAAATATTGTCATTTATGCCAGGATAAACAGTGGCATTAGTTCTTAGTTGCCACTCAAACTTCAGTTTCTCAAGATATAAGTTCAAATCTCCACCCCTACCATAATCAAACACTGTCAATGAAAAAGAACAGAATTTTTTTGAAATTATTGCAGTTCTTAGAATGCATATATAATGCATTCTCTTTTTTTCTCTTTCTTGATGTCTCTGTTATGTTCTAATATCCTTTCCTTAAGTTTCCTAGTGGTTTTAACCACATAGAAAACTGGACAGGACATACAGGTAGCTAAGTAGATCACCATCTTGGTGTTGCAGTTGCATTTACCAGGACATGGAAGGGTATGATAATAACCATCAACCAACATCAAGAAAGAGAAAAAAGAGAACGCATTATATATGCATTCTAAGAACTGCAATAATTTCAAAACGTTTCTGTTCTTTGTCATTGACAGCGTGTTTGATTATGGTAGGGGTGGAGATTTGAACTTGTATCGTGAGAAACTGGAGTTTGAGTGGCAACTAAGAACTAATGCCACTGTGTATCCTGGGATAAATGACAATATCTGTTTAGCTCCAGTGTTAAAATTAAGGGCACTGGAGATCTGAAAATATTATATTTAAAGTCCGTTTATTCTGGTTCCTTGGTTCCCTAAATGCATATAGTACATTGTAGTTATTATATAGTCTTTAAATAAATAAGAAAGAAGTCATGGTGTAGTGGTTAACTGTTGTGACTAAAGTGTACAAGGCCCTGGGTTTAATACCTGCAAGGGCTAACCAGTGTGTATTTTTATTTAACATTTTTATTCAACATTTTTAAATGAGTTCTTTTTAACTAAGTTATACAACATCTTCATATTATTTTATTAGTACTAGCACTTTATAATAATTTGGTATAAGTGAATTAATATGCATTTATATGTATATTTTAAGGTGATTTCTATTAAATACAGCACTTTACTCATGCTGATGTACTATCTTTTTAAATAAGTATTCATTAATTTCCGTATTACTTTGATCATGTGACTGTGTTAAGATGTTTATTTAAGCTTGCATTTGAATTTTAACAGTTACTCTGATGAAGCCCTGGGAGCTACAGGGTGAAAGCGCTTAGTCTTTTTCTGCAATAAAGTTTCTCAAGTGGAGCTGTTTTTGCTTCCCTTTCGAATTCTTGTCTATACTGATTAAGTTATAATAGTGCTATGTTCTTTTTAGTAGTAAATATTAGTTGATATTTAATTAGTGTGGTTTCAAGTTTCTGCTGTAAATATGTTCTTAGGCTTGGTGTTAGGATAGTTAGAGTTGCCCCCGAGGAAAGAAAACAGTGGGCTAAGTGTCACCTTGTAGATGCCATGGTGGTAGCAGCAGCCACAAAAAAAGGACCTGTCTGAAGAAAGCTCCTCTGTCCATATCCGTAACAAGGAGTCGATCGCATTGGACAGACTGGGGAAATGGACTTATGCTTCAGCCACTTTCTGCCTCCATGTGCTGAACTACATGGCACAGCTGACACGTTTCCAGAGGGATTTCATCAAGAAGCTTGGTGTGGATATCCAGTTGTCTGCCCTCCAGTCATCATCTAATGGTACCATGAGACTGCTGTCTAATGCAGTAGATGGTACAGCCTAAGCAGCCAGCACAGGTATTACTGAGACATCATGCCTGGATGAGGCTCTTTGACTTTGTAGAAAGCTTTAAGACAGTGGTGCACAACGTCCAGCCCAGGGGCCAAATCCGGCCCACGACACAACACCATCTGGCCCCCGGAGAGTAACCAAAAATAAAAAAAAAAAGTGAAAAAATGCTATGCCTTACAACAGTCATGCAAACTTTCCAGCACATGCTTGCTTACCTAATTGACTGCAGTAGCGCCCACCTCTAATTTTAGCCAAAGAAGTAATTGCTGTTGCCACCACCGAGTGTGTTCAAAATGTAATCACATTTAATGTGAATACTGTAACTCCTTTTACTATTGTACTGTTTAGTGTAGTGGAGTCTGCGTTGCAGTTTACTGCTGTCTTAAGTAAAAATGCCATTCACCTGTACCTAGTGTTAACTTGTAATGACTTACTATGTTTTGAGGTGGCCCGCAAATGCATTAAGAATTCGTGTAGTGGCCCTCCACACAAAAAGGTTGTGCACCACTGCTTTAAGACAGCCTTCATAAATGACCCCTATGATGGCTCCACTATACTTGGACTAAAAGAATCCCCAGAGATGAAACAAAAGATTCCTGATACTCCACCGAATCAATTAGAATCTGCAGCAACAGAAGTTTCAAAGTTGCTGGACAAAAGAGTCATCCATCTCGTTCCTCAAGACCAAGTAGGATCCAGCTACAATCTGAGTTATATATTTATTTATTTGACATTTGTTGACCATAATAGATCGACTGGGACAAAGTCCTTTTTCAGCGGAGACCCAAGGAGAAAAGCTCTAACAGTACAAATATAACTGAGAGATGCATATTTCAGTAAATGTATAATACAATAAGAATAGTAATATAAGATAAATTACAATAAAGAAAGCAAGACTTAAATGCAGTATAGTTAGGCAGATAAACACGAATGCACAGACATGTAGAAAAGTAGATAGCAGGACTAAACATATTGTTCAGTTACTAATTTTAGACAACAGGAGGAGTAGATATTAGTAATAGGTTAAGAGATAGTATGGCGGAAGTCAGGGGCAGAGAGGAGAAGTAGAAGAAGAGAGTCAGGTGCTTATTAGTTTGAATAAGCAGGTTAATTGCAGAAAGAAAACAGAGTAAAAGGAGGTAATCTGAGCTGGGAATAAAGAAGAGGAGAGATGGAGAGAGGACTGGATTCAAGTGGGGTGGTTGCAATAACATATCCAAGTGTGATTTAGGTATTCTTTGAGAGATCTCTTGAATTTGTAGACCTGAGGTATACTTCTAAGGGTCATAAGAAGCTTGTTCCATTGAATGGAGGGTGAGTAGCTATATAGGTTCTGACCGACAGATTTTTTAGGTTTATGAATCTGTAACAGAAATTTATCCAAGCTCCTTAGTGGTTGGGGAGGGATATGAAGTGAGACTAGTGAGGAAATGCTAGGGCATAAAGAAGGTTTATTGATGATGGAGTGGATGATGAGTATTTGAGTAACTTTGAGTTGGTTAGCAAATGCTAGCCAATTCAGTGACCAAAGGGCATAACAGTGGTGGTATCTGGATGTCAAATTAGCAGCAAATCCAGCTACTTTATTATACGTATTTTCAAGTTTAGTGAGGAGAGAAGACTGAAAGTTTGTAAAAATTTCCAAGCTGTAGAGAAGGTTGGAAAGAAGGTAAGCATTAGCTAGTGAGATTCTGGAGTCAGGGCTTAGGAATCTTTTGTTTCTATATAGGAGGCCAAGCTTTTGGTGGGTCTTCTTAATACAGTGATGTATGTGAAGGTAACATTTCAGTTGGTCATCAATGATTACTCCAAGGAGCTTAGTATGGTTTTCAGGGGTGATGTTAGTGTTAAGTGAAAAGATGGTAAAAGAGGATTTAATGTGGTAGAGGGGTTTTAGGAGGAATAGTAGGAGTTTTGTCTTTTTGGGGTTGAGTATTAGTTGGTTATTAGTAAGCCAAGTTTCTGTGTGTTTGAATGATGTTTGTGAGAGGGTGAGTAGTTATGTTGGATTGTCGGTTATAGATATAATAGTAGTATCATCAGCATACTGTATGAGGGAAGACTGGGGACAGGATTTGTGTAGTTCATTGGTGAAGATATTAAAAAGGAGAGGTCCAAGAATAGAGCCTTGTGTGATGCCAGTTTTGATGGGGAGAAAAGGAGAAAGAGCAGAGAGCCATTTGGCAGATTGCTGCCTATCAGAAAGGTAGCTGTTAAACCAGGATAAAGTTGCTGAGGAAATGTTGAGTTGGGATAATTTTGAGAAGCGTATAGGGGAGGTGACAGTATCAAAGGCTTTTGACATATCTAAGAAAAGACAAGACAGAAGTTTATTATCATCTCTGGCAAGGGAAATGGTATTAGTAAAGGAAATTAGAGCATTAGAGGTGCTGTGGTGTGGACAGAAACCATGTTGGGTAGGGGTGATGAGGTTTCCTTGAGTGAGGTGGGCCATGAGTTGTTTGTGGATGCAGTGTTCAAGCATTTTTGAGAGAGGAAAAAGTATGGCAGTTGGTCAAAAGTTAGAAAGTTCTGTGGAATGTCCATCTTTGTGGATGGGTGTAGTAAAGATTTTTTTCCAAAGAGTAGGAGCAGTTGATTCAGTGATAGAGCAGTTAATGAGGAGGAAAACGAGATATGCTACTGATGAGACAGCAACTTTTAGGAAGAAGATTGCCAGCTGATGGGGAGCATGTTTTAAGTTGGAGGAGGAGTTTTTTTTAATGTAGCTTGTGGGTACTGGCCTTAGAAGGGGGAATTTTGTTGTTAGATAGCTGTGAGTGGTGAGAGATTGGATAGGTTAGAAGACTGCATAAGTTTGCTAACTGTATCAATGAAGTAGGAATTGAAAATAGATGCATTTTCAAGTGATGTATTGTTAGGGCAAGGACTGGGTGTACAGGGATTGCCTGGATAGAGTATTAGTTTGATAGTGTTCCAAAACTTCTTAGGGTTTCTAGATTGTGTAGTCACAGGTTGATGGTAGACATTTCTTTTATCATTATTAATGTGTTTTTACTGAGATTACAGAGTTCTCTATATCTTTGGAAATTTGAGGGAGATTTTGTCTTAGACCAAAGTTTCCAGGCAGAGTCTCTTTTTCGTATAAGACACCGAGTAGAGTTGGTTAGCCAGGGGAGTTGTAGGATTTGACTCTAATAGTTTTAGGAGGGCAAGGGAGATGATTGTGTCAAGGAAGATGGAGTTAAAGTGTGAGACTGCATCGTCAAGAGGTAAGGTAAAGAGGATGGACCAGTCCTTAGCTGAGAGAGCATTATTGAATATCTCAGGGTTAAAAGTAGATAGTTTCCGACATACTTTAAATTTGTGGGGTCTGTAAATGTGGGGGAGAGTTGGAGGATTCATATTGGGCAATGGTCACTGATGGAGTCCGGTAGTGTTTCTGGGTTGTGATACAGGATAGGGTTAGAAACTAAGATCCAGTCTATGATAGAATTAATATTGGTAGGTTTATTATGGAAAATGGGAGATGAAATAAGTTGTGTGTAGCCAAAAAAGTTAATACAGTTGATGGGGTAGTTAGAGCAGAGGGAGGACCAGTTGATATTAACATCACCTAGTATTATGGGCTCTTTGGATATGTGGTCTGACATCCAGTTTAGAATCTGCTCTAATAGGGGTATATTATCACCTGGTGGTGTATAGATGGCGACTATTGTTATTGTTTTGTGGTTGTTAGGTTTAAAGATGGCAATCAGAAATTCAGCAGGGTGAAAGGAGGGAGGAGGGTTAGGAAGAGGAGGAAGAGTAATGAGGTCAGAGTACAGAATAGCAACTCCACCTCCTTTTTATGCGTTCTATGAAGGCGTAGGATGTTGTATCCTGGGGGAAGAAGTTCATTATCAGTACTGTGTGGTTTAAGCCAAGTCTCAGAAAGAGTAACTATGTTAGGAGAGTATTGAGCTATCCATGAATGAAATTCTGTTATAAGGATACTGTGGATGTTGATAGAGTAGAAGGAGAGATGTTTTGGAATCAGGTTAGGAGTATAAGGAGGGATTTGTGTTGCAGTGGAAGGAGCAGGTTGGTTAGTTAATGGTCCAGGATTAGGATGAACATCACCAGAGAGTTGGAGGGTGTTGAGAGGGTGGAAAAGAGGTGCTATAAATGAGTAGAGAGAGATATATTTTTGTTTTGTTCTGTAATGTGAATAGATTTTGGGATGCAGTTTAATTTTGGGGAGATTATATTTGGTACAGGAGAGGAGTGAGGGAGATATAGAAGAGCAGTAGTTGGTGTCAAAGTGTGAGATGATGTGAGTGGATGTTGCAGAACAGAAATGTTGGATGAGTTGAGTGTGGTATGAGGTTAGATTACAGAAGAGTAGAAATATAGTGGATAGTTGATAACTGATAAGACCATCTAGAATTCAGACTCTATTCAAGATTCTTTTTAGTTCCAAAAAACACAGGGGACCTCAAACCAGTATTGGATCTCAGCCATCTGAATCAATTTGTAAAACAAACTTATGGATGGCTACAGTACAGTCCATTCTACCTCTGCTGATGATGGACTGTTGGATGTGCTCTATTGATCTCCAGGACACCTACTGTCATATCAAGATGCATCCTCTGTTTCTGTCTGGGAGCCAATTACTGTCATTTCAGAATGCTGCCATTTGGTCTCACCACAGCCCCTGAGTGTTTACCAAGAATATGGCAGCCGTGACAGTCCGTCTCAGATTACAGGAAATCCAAGTATTCCCATATCTAGATGATTAGCCTTTAACTCCTACCTCCAGGGATCTACTTCTGAGACATCAGTTATTTCTGTTACAACTGAAAACTCACCTGAGCATTTCTATAAATGCCAACAAGAGCAAGTTATCTCCTACTCAATCCATACAATTCATAGATTGTCGCACAGACACTGTACATCAGATAGAAAAACTTCCCTTAGTACAAATCAATCAGATCTGTAGCTCTCCAAGTAATAAAACATCCCAGACCCCAGGCCTGACTTGTCTTGCACCTCCTAGGTCTAAAGGATCCCTATGTAGTGATATCCAGCTATCACATGAGAGTTCTACAGTGGGCAATAGTGGTCACAAAAACTACATCCCTTTCACTACAGGGTATGTATCATGCAGGTCTGCAGAGACCAGATTCTGTGGTGGATTTCCTCTGACTCAGTAACTCAGGGCAGACAATTCCTTCATCTGATACCCAAAGCCACAGTGATCATGGGCGCTTCCCTTCTGGAGACGGTGGGGCATTTCAAAGGGAAGACAGTCCAGGGAACATGGTCTTCTATAGAAGCCAAACTTCACATCAGTTTCTTGGGGTTAATGGCAGTCCTCCTTATGATGCAGGCATTTCTGGATCATCTACCCAAGGATGTGATTGCCCTACAGTCAGACAATATGTCAGTGGTTTGGTATAGCAACAGACAGGGTGAAACTCAATCATACCCTCTTTGCTGAGAAGCCATCAGAGTTTGGCAGAGAGTGATGTCTTCAAACTGCTTTCTAGTAGCATTGCACATATCTGGGACGTCCAGCATCCTAGCAGATAAACTGGTCAGAACTATACTACTGCTTCATGAGTGGTCTCTTAACAAAACACAAACAAAAGAGATTTTCAGCCTCTAGGGCCAGCCTTGCTGTGACTTTTTTGGTTTGTACCCAAACAACAGGTGCAGAAGTTACTTTGCCCTCATCATCCACAGGAACAGATACCGAGAGATGTTCTAGTCCATCCGTGGCCACCAGATCTACTTTATGCCTTTGCATCAGTTCCCCTTATCACCAAGCCAAGCTTCAGAAAGCTATAGAGTGCAAGACCAGGGTAATCCTTATTGCTTCCTTCTGGCCTCGGTAGGTATGGCTCCCCTTTTGTTGGCCTCATCTAGTTCACCCATCTTGGGATCTGGGTTCCCTCACTCACCCTTTCAGGTTTCCTCTGCCAGACCTCAGACACTAAAGCTAATCATATGTTTTTTCCAATTATAACAATTGCCAGAGATGCCAGGCTTTCTTCCCCAGTAGACCATATCATATCTTCCTCTCAAAGAAACTCAACCAAAACAGTTACAAGAGCAAATGGAAATGTTTTTCCATCTGGGTCTCTTCTAACGGTCTGAACCCTTTTTCAGCTCCTCTACCAGAAATGTTGGAGTTTCTTTTAGAGTTATACATGGCTTGGTCAAGTTGCTCTGCAATTAAAGTAAATTAAAGCTATTTCAAACTTTCACATAGGGCTCAGTAGTGCTTCTATTGCTTACCACAAAGTGACAAAAGCTTTCCTTTGAGGAACCTTTTTATTGAGACCGCCAGTTCTTGATCCAGTCCGTCCGTGGGATGTTCCCATCTTACTCCAGTTTCTAACCTGAAAACCTTGATCAGCGGCATCCATAGATAAGAAGTTTATTTAACAGAAGTCTGTTTTTCTGGTTGCCATTATAGCTGCAAAACTTGTGTCAGAAGTACAGGCACGTGTGCAAATCTCCCTTACTTACTTTTTATAAAGACAGTGTGTCATTGAGAACAAGCTCTTCGTTTCTTCGTAAAGTAGCTTCAGAATCTAACTTGAACCAACAGATTGGAATACCAGTTTTCTTTTCAAATTTTACTAATAAAAGAGAACATACAATGTTAAGTTGTCTCTCTCGCCTTCATTCTTGCTGGTTGGGTTCGGAGCCGACTCTCGGCTCCGACTTGGCCATTTGCTAAAGCTTGAGAGCTACTTACTGGCTCGAGGCCTCCCTATATCCCACAATGCCTGACGCTAGACCCCCAGATCTCGTTTGCCACTTCAGCTATGAGGTTGCGCTTCACTGGCTCAGGTCGTATTAATCTTTTGTATTTTTAGTAGTTAAACTTTTAGAGTATGTTTTTAAAATTTTTTGTTAAATCAGGGTAGTACTGTAGACCAGTCTTAGTTTTCTGACGCGTAGGAAACTCGTTTTTACTTAGAGAGTTTCTCCCCTCCCCCTCTCCCTATCTCCCTAAGTAGGCCGTTTAAGTTAGAGGCTATCCCCTTCCCATTTATATTGTTTTCAGTAGGAAGTAGTGTTTAGCCTTTGTAGTCTAAGATCAGTCTTAGTTTTGTTAGTATAGTTACCTTAAATTTTTTGTGTGAAGGTGGGACTAGTGTGTGTGTTTGAGTGTGTGTGTTTTGTTTTTGCACTAGTCTAAATTTCATCCATCGGTATTTTTTTTTCTATAAAATGTCAAAGGATACCAAGGTATCAGGGTTCAAGAAGTGTGACTCGTGCTGTCAGAAAATGTCTCTGACAGACGGTCACACTTCTTGTGTTTATTGTTTGGGTGCCCTACACCTGCAGGACTCTTGCTCAGTATGTCATGCCTTTAGTCCGAGAGTCCTGCAGGAGCATAGGAACAAGTTAATTCTCAGGGGGTTACTAAAACCCGAGGGGTCTCCGGCAAAGTCTCAGCCAGCGAAAACCCCTAAGCCCACCAAGCCATAGACTCCCAGTACGGAGCCGTCACCAAGTGAAGCGTTTGCTTCAATTTCGGTTCCGGCCGGAACCAAAGTATCAAAATCTCTCTCGGCTCCGACCTTGGTGTTGGAGCCATCAGGGAGCCGTAAGCGATCCAGGTCACCATCCCTGGAGTCAGTTCGCTCGGCTCCGGGATCACCTTTGCTACAGTCTGAATGGAGCCATAAGTCCCACTCTTCTCAGTCCTCGAGGCTGTCCAATCATGACTTGGAGAGAGTGGTTAGCAAACTCCTCAAATCGCAGGCCCTGGCTAAAATGTTAACTAGCACTCCTCATCAGGCTGTGGCTGCTCCTTTTTCTGAAGTAGTTCCTCCTGCGACGACTCCTGTCAGTTCGGAGCTGGAGCTTGTTGGGGCTCGGATCCTGGAAACGTCGGCGCCGATGCTTTCCCTTTCTGCTACGATCACTTCAATGTTTCTGTCCTTGGAGGGATCTGGTCGCCGAGTCTCCCTCGTTGGCTCCAAGGGGCGAGTGGCATCGGACCCTTGTCCGACCCTGTTCTCCCTCTCGGAGCCTCGGCGCAGGTAAGCTCGGCTCCTAAATCAGCCTTGGAGCCGTCCCTTTCAGTGCCGGAGAGGATTCCCGTCTCCTCGAAGCGGGTGCCCTCTTCTCTGCCGGACAGGGGTGCCTTCGAGGTCATGAGGAGCATGCTGACTTCTGAGTCTGCACCTCAGTCAGCCCTTTCAGCTCCTCCCCCCAGGCTGCCTGCTTCGGTCTCTGCCCCTCCTCCAAACCCCAAGCAAGGGGATCAAACGCTCCAGGTCATCCCACTGGGTGTATCTTCCTCTTCCGAGGCCTCCCCTGAGATTTCAGAGGAGCCCCTCGAAAGAGGAAATGTAAGAGGAAACATGTTGACTCCCCAGAGATGGTCACGTCAGATACTGACTTGGAGGATTCAGAAGGGTCCCCAAGATCCCCCTCTGAAGATGTCTCTTTCTCAGACATCATTGAGATCCTTAAGCAGAGGGGGAACTGGTCTGCCCTTAACTCTTCTGAGGACGAGTCGGTATACTTGGATGCGTTTGGTTTTCGCCCTTCCACCTCCTGGTTGTCTCCGCCTTTCGATCCATTAATGGAAGTGGTGGCTTGGAAGGAGTGGTCAGCTCCAGACACACTGGAACCAACCCCCCGCAGGCCCACTAAGTTTATTACGGCCCCTCAAGATAAACAGTTTCTGACAAAGGGTGTCCCCATTGATGCCATGGTGGTAGCAGCTGCCACGAAAAAGGAGTTGGCTGACACTTCTGTACTTGTCCATCCCCCAAATAAAGAGTCTAGGACGATGGATAGATACGGGAAGCGGATGTTTTCCTCAGCGACCTTCTCCATTTGGTCTCTGAATTATTTGTGCCACTTCACCCGTCTTCAGAGGAATCTCCTCAAGGAGCTAGGAGATACCCTGCAAGATCCATCAACTGCGGGGGCTCAAGACAAGATAAACTCCCAGCTGGTGACTCTTAATTCTATCGTTAACTCCTCCATGCAGCTCATTTCGTATGCGGCTGATGGGGCGAGTAGAGCTGCAAGCACAGGCGTGGCTTTGAGAAGACATGCCTGGATGCGGTTATGTAACTTCACTGATCCCTTCAAGGCGTCTTTCACCAACACCCCTTTTGATGGTTCGGCTCTGTTTGGACCTCAGGTGAAAGATACACTTACCAGGTGTGAGCAGGAAGGCAAGACACTCTCTGCTGTGGGAGTCTGTTTTTCCACTCCCTCTAGACCATACCCTAAGGGTCAGAAGAGTGGGAAGATGTGGTTCCGGAAACCCCAGGGAGCCGTGCCTGACACACGTGGTGAGTTTCCATCCAGAGGCAGAGTAGGGAACAACAACAGGTGCCGCCCGCAGGGCAGAGGGGGTCTACAGAATCAGGGCAGCAGAGAATCTTTCTCTGACAAGCCCTTCCAGCACCCCTGAGGGGCTGCCCGGCTGTCCGCCTTCGGAGGCAGTTGGGGGAAGGTTGTCTCTGTACCCAAAAGCCTGGCATCTCGTCACTCGAGACAGATGGGTACAGTCTTTCATATCCGGAGGTTACAAAATCACATTTGTCCACACTCCCTTAAAATCAAACAACCCCATCCCAGATGTTCC